>NC_134895.1:18723836-18731336 GCF_041734735.1 Babylonia areolata
GTTTGACGTCGTGATTGATGAAGGTGTTTGACGTCGTGATTGATGAAGGTGTTTGACGTCGTGATTGATGAAGGTGTTTGACGTCGTGATTGATGAAGGTGTTTGACGTCGTGATTTATGAGGAGTATGACCTAAACTTTAAAGACAAACAGTATCCGTTGATCCCCCGCCCCCATTTTCCAAACACACACACACACACACATCTAAAAATGTATTATCTTTCATCAAGTCTGACTGAAAGCATCAAAAAACATCTCTGTTGTAAAGACCCCATTAAAAAAATTATCACCCCCCAAAAAAACAACAACAAAAACTACACACAAAAAACACTGTCATAAGAAAGATATAACAAAATTGACTGTTTTCTTGGGGGGTGGAGGAGTGGGGTCCTTTTAATAATACGAACTATGATAGTGTAAAATGGTAGTCTTTTACTTGATAGAGCAATTAATGGAAATTACACAAACGAAAAAATAAGTCCGATATAGACATTGTTGTGTGCAACAGACTGTGCAGGTGGGTAGTTTATTTCTCGTCTTGAATTTGGCAGAACTTGGAAAACATAATATCGTATTTTTATCTAAAAGAAATGTCATTCAATGATATTCGCCTTACTTTTTTTCTTCAAATGAAGAAACAATGAGAGGTAAGAGGAGATGAGAAGAAAAAGAAAAGAAGGAGAGAGGAAATCATAGAAGAAGAAGAAGAAGAAAAAGAAGAAGAAGAAGAAAAAGAAGAAGAAGAAGAAGAAAATGGCACATGGTAACAAATTTACTATTTACGATTACCAATAATAGAAAACTTTGAGCAAAATGAGAGAGAGAGAGAGAGAGAGAGAGAGAGAGAGAGAGAGAGAGAGAGAGAAACTATATTTTATCATGCAGTCTGCAGAATATGTAGTCGTCAGAAGAATATAATATTCCACTGTAATAAATAACTGCCAAGTTACAGACGATAATAATATTTCAGCATTGGCTGGACACAAAACAACATGCTAGTAGTACACATTTATATTAATGGCATTTGGATACTGAAGCAGCACATTGTCTCAAACCTATACGGCAAATCATATTGAACCAAACGAAGCAGCAACATTTCAAAGCCTGATAAATGGAACAAACTCTTCAATTTCATGTCATTTGTCTTGTGCTTTGTTTGTTCGTAAACAGCACTGGAGACACCGAAGGATGAAATGTAACTCCAAATTTCTTGCCTCCGATAAAACATTGTTGTTCAAACCTTCTTCAAAGAAAAACACGCACACGCATACGCACACACACACACAAACACACAATTAAACTTCACCTGCAAACCGAATTACCTCAAATTCACATTCTCAGATTTCCCTTTACCCACCCACCACGGACATTCTTGGTCCATCTTGTGCACCGCAGAATATCAACACCCCAGCTGTCAACCAGTGAAACCAAAACTCGTTTACTCCCAGGTTACATTTGAAATGCCAATTCCTAGTCATTACACAATTTGAACTTCTTTTCACTGATGCGTAGCAAAATACGGCTCACAAAACATGTAAAAGATTATTTCAATTCAAAGAAACAATGACCCCGCCCGACATCTCCCTCCTCCCACCCCATCACTGTTTTATTTCATTTTATTTTATTTTTCTCAAGGCCTGACTAAGCGCGTTGGGTTGCGCTGCTGGTCAGGCATCTGCTTGGCAGATATGGTGTAGCGTATATGGATTTGACCGAACGCAGTGGCGCCTCCTTGAGCTACTGATACTGATAATAATAATTAAAAAAAAATTTAAACCTGTTTTGCTTTATACAATCTACGTGCGATTAATGCTGATAATTTATCTGTTTTAGTTGTTGGAAAAGTCAGAAACTTTGCCACAGAAAACAATATATACTATGTTTCCAAAAGTTGATGGCAGTGAATCATGTGGTCCCAGTCTTTTCATTTGAGCCCATCGCGCACCCCGCTGTAGGGACGAGCCACACAAATCTGAAAAATCCCACAATGATAGTCTGTTTGAGCTCCTGACAGGGTTTGAACGATGACCTCCCAGACATCAGTTCATGACACTAACCGCTGAGCCATGAAACGGATTCTGTGTGTTTGTTTTTCTCCCTCTCGAAATTGAAACTGTGTACAGTCCTCTCACGTTTCATCCTGGACTGGTCTTTGAATTATCTATGACCAACATGTCTTTCTGTACGTAAGCCTTTCTGTTTCCTCTTCTTCCCACTTCCTCTCCCATTTGAAAAAAATCAGACAATTTCTCGTATTCCAGCATACATAAGTAAATACTTTCACCTCATTCATGCGTTTGGCAGAAATGGCCAGTCATTTCTTATATGTTTTTGAACAAATCAAACACTTAATCACTACAACATTTAAGAGAAAAAAATCCACACAGTTACAGAGCTGGCGATTGTCTGAATTTGATCAAGCTGACCAGACAACAGTTGAAATGACAACGAAAACTCTTGCGCTCCTCAAAGGAGAATGATATAATTACTATCATTGCACTTCTGTCTGCAAACAGAAACTGTACACGCTCTTGATCTCAGTCAAAACTTACACACACTCGAATAAGAGTACAAAGCAAACACCAGCTGGATAAAAGAATCATTTCACAGCATAAAACTAAACTGAAAATAAAATTAAATACATAGTCTGTACACAACAGTCATTTTCAACTAGACAGACAGACAGACAGAGAGAGAGAGAGAGAGAGAGAGAGAGAGAGAGAGAGAGAGAGAGAGAGAGAGAGAGAGAGGCTTTATGTCAATATTCAATATTATGCTGACACTCCAATAGTTTTACCAACAGCAGCACGACAAATAATATTTTTACTGTCTGCACAAGAAAATACCCAAACTCTTTGGCTTTTATTGGATATGATGACTGCATGTATAATCATGTAATCTGGTCAAAAAGTGAAGCTTTCAAAATTGGTGGGTAGATCTGCACCGACATCGTGCGTCTGAGGTATAAAAAATGGGATGGGGGAAAAAAAAAAGGAAAACACAAGAACAAAATTCAGTGTGACCACAAAGAACTAGACCAATATATAACACACATTTACCAAAACCTTACATCAGATCAGTAACGCAAAATCGTATGGAAGTCCTTTCTGCCCATGCAAACACTTTCCCAGTCATGAAGGCAACGCTAAATGCTCTCCTCATCCTATCAAAAAAAGAAAAAGAAAAAAAAGAAAAAAGAAAAAAAGAATTACTTTTAAAGGCAAACAAATAGATAGATAGACGGACAGAAACAAGAGAGAGAGAGAGAGAGAGAGAGAGAGAGAGAGAAGCTTCAGACATTATTTATTGACAATGGCCTATGAGAGAGAGAGAGAGAGAGAGAGAGAGAGAGAGACAGAGACAGAGAGAGAGGATAAATTTTAATGTATGGTAACCGACCTATATGATTTGGATGCACGTGTTCTACACACACACACACACACACACACACACACACACACACACACACACACGCCATAAGCTGAGAGAGAGAGAGAGAGAGAGAGAGAGAGAGAGAGAGAGAGAGAGAAAGAGAGAGAGGGAGGGAGAGAGAATCTGCAGCAAAACCAAACCAACAAAGTAACAGATGAAAAACCAGTTAGCTTACCTGTTAACCAACCAGCCAGAAAACCAAAGGAAGCAACATTCAACCATCAGACATAAACAAAACTGTTGCCTTCAACAATCGCCACAAAAAGCAAATTTTAACTTAACCAGGCATAACACACACACACACACACACCAAAAAAGGAAACAGATTGATTCAAAGAAACAGTTTCTGCACTACCACAGGAAAAGAAAATCAACACACACATACAAAGAAAAAAGACTGTGAAAGGTACTATATGAATGAACAAACGATACAAAAGTCAACAACAGACAAGTACACCAAAATAAACAAACAGCTGTTGGTTTTGTCGTTTTTGTTTATAACAATACCACACAGAAGCCAAACCAGTCTCCAAACTGCTTGTCAAGATATAGTAAAATTATATCTGGACTGTAAAATATGACTCTAATTTTGTTGGTTTACATATAAAGTAAACAGGAAAACTATTTCTTAATCCCTTTCCGAACTGTATCACACACAAGTAGGTGATGACTTTGGATTCAATCATACATTTCGCTTAAAAACACTAACAACAAAAAAACAAGGCCATTGTGTTAACTTGTTAGTCGTCCTGGCCATACTATGTATCATCAGCGTTTGCTTGTCGTGGGCATAATTCTTTTGAATTTGATGACATGGAAAAAAACAAACAACAACAACAAAAAAGAACCCACTAAAGAAGATGAGATACCTGATGTCTGTCTTTTTGCCGAGATGTCACACAATGGGTTAACTCACCGATTGGCAGTAAAGTGTCAAACAAAAGTCACCCTGAAAGCAATATCAGACACAGCCACTTTTGCTTCTTCTTTATCTTCCTTTGTTTTTAGACTTTCTGCTCTTGCTATTCCTCTTTAGGTAGTGTGGATTGCTGAATTGTAATGGAACACTGGCACTGGGTTGAAAGCGAAAAAAATGAATGCTCTGGCTGACATTTAACATTCAGCACTTTAACTACATACATATATTTTCTAAAAGTGTGTGATCTTGTTGAAGGTAGGAAGCCTCATGAGCTAAAAAAAACAACAACAAAACAACAACAGCATATATCTAATAACAAACCGTTGAGATAAACAGTGGGGAACTGACAGGATGAGAGACTGAGGGAGGGACTGGAAGACACTGAAGGGGACGGAGGGAGGTGGAGAGAGAGAGATGGAGAGAGATGGAGAGAGAGAGAGATGGAGAGAGATGGAGAGAGAGCGAGATGGATAGGCAGATGGAGAGAGAGATATGGATATATATATATATATATATATATATATATATATATAGAGAGAGAGAGAGAGAGAGAGAGAGAGAGAGAGAGAGAATGTCAGAGAAACAAAGAGTTGAGAGAGGTAACGAGGTGAGAGGAATTACAGAAAGATATGAAGTGAGGGATGCATTAAAGGGTTGAGGCAGAGGGCAAAGAGAGGGAAAGAAAAGCAAGACAGTGGGAGAGAAAGAATCGGCGAAAGACAGAGGGAGGGCAGCGGTGAAGATGAAGAACCAGTCTGGGTGAACTATCATACACACAGGAGAGAAACAACGACATATCTAGCAGCAGAAAACCATACATGGAGAGCACATGCAATTAAAAAGGAAAAAAAAAAGTCCTAGAAATCATCAAGGGAAAAAAGGGATTCGTGCTTCCTTTTTCCCCCCACTGCTTTCATTTCCATGCGGACACAGTGCACATTTGTTGTTTTTTTTATATAATATTCTTTACCATGTAGCACACCAGGCAGTCATATTCTGTACGATTACAAAACGTGCGTACGGATCCGAGAGTATGAACAAGTTAGAAAGACCTTCAACACAAGTGACGAGACACGAGTCTCTTTGAAAATTTAAATCAGTATCACTTCATGAACAGAAAATAAAATTTGCAATTAAGGCAGTTGATCAAACAAGCAGATGAGAGAAGGGAGCAGAGGGGAGGAATATAAGATCATTTACAAAACATCATTTTGTACAAGATGTACCACAGTCCTTCCTTGGCGTACTTGGCATCATGCGAACATTCATTTCTGTTTAGTTGGTTGTTGTGTTTTGATGCCAGTACAGGAGATAATTGTAAAATACTTTACATGGTAACACCTTGCCTACAACATACATGATATTAAAAAAAAAAAAAAAAATCTCGCCATCAATCTTCTGTATTGCTTATCACAGTATACACTGTCTCTCTGACTGCATCTGGCACTGCGGGCAGCGATGTCATATGTATGCAGACCCGAAATGACTGAGTGCATTCTGCGTTGTCTCACAGTTCATGGTCGAGGTGATGCTATACGTACGACTGACTGTGACAGCAAAACTGTGTCCGCTTACTGGCAGTCCCTCGTGTGAATTGGGGCACAGCATTTAGCATGCAAAGTAATACTCAAAACACCATATTATATTATATTCAAAGAGTCAAATGTTTCAATCAATGTGGCACAGACACAGAAGCGAGCTGGCTAAATACTGACTGTCCAGTGCTGTGTGCTCTCTCTCCGCTGTTCTGGACGCTCCGCCAAGCACCTGTCAGGCAGCACGTGCAACACGTCAGCGCCAAAACACGGGATGTGAAGTATGATGATACATGCTGTTTGAATAATGGGGCAGCGACATGCAGAATACTTTTAGCGCGGAGAGAGAGAAAGGGGGCGTGGGGGGAGGGGGGAGGGGGAGGCAGAGCCTGCTGTCAGTCTGTCCCTGTCTCTCCATCAGGCTCTGTCTGTGTGTTGACAGGTGCTGTGTGTGTTGTACACACTGACTGGGTTCCGCCGTGCACATGTCACCACCGTTCATGCTTGGCTACACAGCATACCATGTCCTGGGGGGCGTGTGTGTGTGCCTGTGTCCGCAACCCACTTCAGAGCGGAGGTTTCAGTCCTACAGCCCCAGGGCGTCCCATTCACCACCCGCAGAACTACGACCTTCACGTGTGTTCCCTTCAGATCTCGGAAGTCCTCTGGTTGGTGGGAATGTAAGCACTGTGTGGCACAAAGTTGCTGAACTTGTCAGTAGGGGCAGTGCTGACGGGAGGGGCGGGGCTGACCACCTGCCTCATCCCCCCGTTGCCCACGTTGTTGTGGATGGAGGAGGGGATGGAGGTGGGGGGCCCGTTGACGGGGGGTGGGGGGTCACTGCTGGCCGAGGCCCCGCTGTTGGAGGACTTGGAGCTGGTGACGGAGCCGGCAGGGGAAGGCTTGTTCAGCTGCCCATTGAAGGCAGTGTAGGCCGGGGGCGGCTGGGGCACGGGGCTGATCCCCTGGCGGGCCATCACGTACTGCGGGGGAGCGCCCCCGCCCAGCATGTGAGGGGGGATGGCCACCATCTGGCCCTGCGACATGGCAAAGTGGGGGTGGGGCTGACCCATCATGTGACCCGCCATCTGACCTTGACCCGCCATCATGTGGGGCATCCCTATCCCGCTGGCTCCCCCGGCCGTGGAGTTGGGGTCCGAGGTGTTGGAGCTGCCGGTGAGTCCAGTCAGGGCCGTGGTGTTGCTGGGGCCCGTGCTGCTGTGGTGGGACGGCTGGGACTGCGAGCTCTGGTGGGTGCTGGACGAGTGCGCGGACTGGCTCTGCGACAGGGACCAGTGGGGGTTCTGCACCGCCATCAGCTCGCTCTTCCAGGCCCGCAGCCGGGCGTGGCTCTCCCGGAAGGAGGGCCGGCGGGCGGGGATCTCGTTCCAGCACTCCACCATCAGCCCGTAGATCCTCCCAGGGCAGTCCTCGGGTTGGGGCAGCAGCTGGCGTGAGCGGATCATCTCGATCACCTCCTGGTTGGAGTAGCCGAAGTAGGGTTGCAGGCCGAAGGAGAACACCTCCCAGAGGACCACCCCGAAGGACCAGACGTCGCTGTCCGTGGTGAACTTGCCGTACATGATGGACTCGGGCGGCATCCAGCGCACGGGCA
>NC_134895.1:18733836-18813836 GCF_041734735.1 Babylonia areolata
GCAGTCATTATTATCATTTTTTGTTCAAACGGGAACTTCTTTTCCTAAGCATGGAAGTTTTATTTATTTTGCAAACGTTTTGATGCAGATACTAAAGAAGGGAAATTACTCTGTAATGTTAGTGGAGTTAATTTGCTTTAAACTGATCTTTCTCATCTTAAACATTACATTTTGAAACAAGAGAGGCAAGGCCTTCAAGACTCACTTGTGATGCACTTTAAAAAAAAATCCAAGCTTTTTATGTATTGAGTATAATTTCAAAATGCAATGTTTAAGATGAGAAAGATCAGTTTAAAGCAAACTAAGTTCCCCAGCAGAGTAATTTCCCATGTTTTAATGTCTCCACCAAAACGTTTGCAATAAATAAAACTTCCGTGCTTAGCAAAGGAAGTTCCTGTTTGAACAAAAAATGATAATAATGACAGATCTTTTGTTGGGTCGAATATCAGATCAAAGTGCCAAGTTTAGAGAATACAAAAAATATAAATATAACAGTAAATGCATTATACTCAATACATAAAAAGCTTGGATTTTTTTAAAAGTATATCACAAGTGAGTCTTGAAGGCCTTGCCTTTCTTGTTATCCTTATCATTATTGCTAGTGTTAGCATTATTAATAAAATGAAAAAGGGAAAAAAAGTCATAATAACAAATTCATTAACTTCACAAAATCATTAATTCCTAAGCTTAACTTCTGTAAAGACTGGACACTCTGGAAGGGAGGGAGGGAGGGAGAGAGAGAGAGAGAGAGAGACCCCCAAAACAAAACAAACAAAAACACCAACAAAAAAACGAAGAAAAGAAAAAATAAGTTGTTTCCCTTCCTCCACTGAAAGCTGAAGGAATCTTTTAAAGATAAGTTCCCTCCCTTATTCCACACTGCATGACAACTGCCAGTGATGTGAAAAAAAATCAAAGGCTTTTATAAAGCTGCCGTGAAATTAACTGCTTCGATATGTGTGTGTGTGTGTGTGTTGCACTCGCATGTGCACCTGACCACCTCTGTGTGTTCTCTTATTGCTCAGCAAAAAGAATGGAAGGAGAAAATGGAGAGAGGAAGAAGCATAATACATAGAGCATGCCCACACCCACTAATACTTCCCCCTTCTAATAAGAGAGAGAGAGAGAGAGAGACGCTTCAGACGCTTTTTATTGACATTGGCCTAACTACAGCCCTTATGTCAAGGGGGTCAATTCTAAGTTGCAGCGTCCTTGTACTGAATGAAAGAAAACAAACAATAAATAAAGCAAATAATGTCAATAACTGAATTAACAAAACAAATTACTTAATCGTACATTTATGTATGTGCCAATACACGTACGCACACCATAGTAGTGAAGCAACATACAATAGACTTTTAACATACAATGTGACCATGAAGTGTATACAGCTGTACCAGGCTAATCATATAACTAGTGATGTTACGTGTTATTATTATTTATTTTCCTTTTCCTGATATTAACAGCTTCTGCTATGTATTTGGCAAGCAAAATAATAATTTCATCATTTTCAGTGGATAACAGACTATGCACGTCATGTCTTTTCTCAGCAGCAATACGAAAAAGTCGTGTCTTGGCTCTAATGTCTTCATAAGCATTACAATGAAATAAAAAATGATCTTCATCCTCTCTCACATCCTCCATACACACTGTACACATACAATCAGAGAGAGAGAGAGAGAGAGAGAGAGAGAGCGAGCATATTATAAACCCGCCCTTGCATCCTTCCAACTAAAAACGACACACAGACACATATGCACACAAGTTAAAATAATCCCTTCAGTCACAAATAATCCATGATGATTAAATTACTTTTACTATTTTCTCTCTCTCTCTCTCTCTCTCTCTCTCTCTCTCTCTCTCACACACACACACACAGAATTGAAAGAATCACTTCAGTCACGAAAAATCCACGATGATTAACTTAATGATGTTAAGACACACGAACACACACGCACACACACGCGCGCGCACACACACACTAAAAAAGAGAACCACTTCAGTCACAAAGAATCCACGATAATTAAATCAATGATCGTAACACACACACACTCTCTCTCTCTCTCTCTCTCTCTCTCTCACACACATACACACACAGAGTTAAAAAGAATAAAAGAATCACTTCAGTCACGAAAAATCCACGACGATTACATTACTATCTTAAGACCCCCCCCCCCCCTTCCCCCGAAACCCCCTCTCCCCTCACACACCACACACACACAGCAACAACAACCCCCAACCCCTCCGCACCCCCCCCGCACCCCCGCCCCCACACACCTTCCCAAAGGCGCCCTCCCCCAGCTCCTGCAGGTAGCGGATGTTCTGCGGGGGGAACTCCTTGGCCCTGGTGCTGGGCTTGGGGTTGAGCGGGCTCATCTCCACGGGCTGCCCGGACTTCCCGTTGGTGCTGTGGTGGCGGCCCCCGCCCCGCCCCCCTCTCCGCTGGCAGAAGCAGACGATGGCGAGGAGGATGGCCAGGGCCAGGGGGATGGTGATGCTGGGCACCAGGATGAACATCAGCTTGTTGCTCTCCGCGCTCTCCGTCACTGTAAGCACGTGCAGCCAGTTAAAACAAAAATATCATTTTGTTTTATTTCATTTTCCGTCACTGTAAGCACGTGCAGCCAATTTTAAGATTTTTTATTATTCTGTTTTATTTCATTTTCCGTCACTGTACGCACGTGCAGCGAGTTTTTATTTAATTAAGTTAATTTTCCGTCACTGTAACAACGTGCAGCGAGTTTTTATTTTATTTTATTTTTTTCATTTATCTATTTTTTTCCCGTCACCGTTACCACGTGCAGCGTTTTTATTTTCGGTTTATTTCATTTCATTTTAATTTTATTTTCCATCACTGTAAGCACCGTCAGACGTGCAGCCTTTATTCATTTATTTATTCTTTTTTTTTTTCGTCACTGTATTCACGTCGAGCGGTTTTTTTTTTCATTTCATTCATTAAATTTTTATTTAATTTTTTTAAAATAAACTATTTCATTTTATTTTTGAAGAAGCAATGCATCGTGATATATGGAGATGATACGGATACTTACTTATGTTATAGCGCCTAACTTCGATCAGATACCAAACTCTAAACGCTTTTATAAACAACTGAGTCATTTGCACAGCAGCCTGGGTAATGACAGCCAACTGACAGTCAGCTGCCATTGGGCGCTCATCATGCGTTTCCTGTGTCAATGGAGGAAGTCTGTGTAAGTCATTTGCTCAACAGCCTGGGTAGAGCCGATTGACAGATGCCACTGGACGCTCATCATTCGTTTCCAGTGCCAATGGAGAAACTAGTCAGCTAATTTAAAAGTTGTGAAATAAGAATCAATTTGGTAAGAAGAGTGGGCATTTCGGACCATAGGTCCTTTTCTTCAGGGACTGAAATCAGTGGAAATGATATGGGGCTCAAGGCAAGACCCGAGAGAGTTTCGGAGTATTGTTCAGCGGAAAAAAAAACGAAGATGGTAGAGATTTGACTACACACCACATAAGAGTAATGGGTCACAGTAGGTTCGGAGAAGAAGAAAGGAACAGAGAGAGGAGTGAAAAAAAACATCACTTACTATGACAACTACTACTGATGTGTTCCCTACTACCTACACTCTGCATCTCTCTTCTTCTCCACCCCCACCCCCCACCCCCCCACCCCCTGTGCTCCTTTTCTCTGAATGTCCTCCATAACATGTTCTGTACGCACATCTCTGGCCATCTTCGCTTTTGTCTTTTTTTTTATTTTTTTTTTTTATGGAAGTGAGTCTTATTTCACAACTCACATTTTTATATGCTTTCTTCATTTATCAGTTTAACAGACCCAGCGGTCGTTTTTCTTTTCTCTTTTTTTTCGCCATACATTTTGATAAAGGAAGTTTTGTTTTCAACTATATATATATATATATATATTACACAATCAATGCATTGTGATATATGAATTTAGAAACACAAACAGGTGCACAGAAGACACACATTTATCTATATAAACATAAATTAAAAACACACAAACAGAAAATGATAAAGAAAGAAACAGAACAATAACATGAAGCACATGAAATACCTAAAATTTGACATGACAACGAAAATACGACAAAGAGAAAAAAAAATCCCACCCTGTATTATTCACATGATGATTGTTTGAACAACAGCACCAGAAGGTTTCCTTTTTGCAATGGTTAACTAACGATGTTCTGACAGGGTTTTTTTTTCTCATAAGCACAACTAATGAGATATATAAAACAGGTAAAACATCAACAAAAACAACAACAGAAAACAACAAACAAGATCTTTTTCAGACATGCCATGCTTCTACCTCAACAGACTGGATATGTTCTTCAAAAGTGGTGATAAATTGATTTTGAACAACGCTGTGGAAGAGATCTCTAAAACTATCGCGAACACGTTTTTCTTTTCACACCACCAGTCGCACTTTTTGAGAAACTGTCGCTGGCGAGCATATAACTTTATTTATCTATTATTTTACGTGAGTGTGCAGCCAAGTTGGGAAAGAGGGGGATGAAAGCGAGAGAGCGAGAGAGAGTGAGAGAGAGAGAGGAGGAGGAGGAGGAGAGAGAGAGAGAGAGAGAGAGAGGAAGGGAGAGAGAGAGGACGATAATGAGAAGGACGAGAGAGAGAGGGAAGGAAGAGGATGAGGATATGTGAAGGGGAGAGGGAGAGAGAGAGAGAGAGAGAGAGAGAGAAGAGGAGGGGAGAGAGAGACGGGGGGAGAGGGGGAGAGAGAGGGAGAGGGGGAAAGAGAGAGAGAGAGAGAGGAGAGGAGGAGAGAAAGAGAGGGGGAAAGGGGGGTAGAACGAAAATGAGAAGGACGAGAGAGGGGGAAGAAGAAGGAGGAGGAGGAGGAAGAGAGAGGTAGCAAAACAGACAACAACAGTGTGACATCACCCATGCAACAACGAACAACTCGGGAACAACTAAAACACAAAGACAGAGACCCCCGCCCGACTGCAGAGAAGCCGAAAGCATCACCGTGGTGGCAAAAAAACAGAAAAGGTGTTTGTACGTATTGCGTTGCCCTGATAATCAAACCGTCCATCTCTTGGTCCATGCAGTGTGATTTATGCCCCCCCATTTATTCCTGTCTCCCGCCCTATCTTCTGCTCCACTTTTCCCCCATCCCCCCCTCGCCCTCTTCCCGTGTCCACCTTGTGTAACATAATGCCTGACGCATCGCTCCGATAACACGTGCCAAAAGGAGACCCACATTACGTGGGATTTGAAGTTCAACGGTGGATGATGTATGTGTTTTGGGGGGGGGGGGGGGGGGGGGGGGGGGGGGGGGGGGGGGGGGGAGGGGGGAGGGAATCTGGCGATGCCAGTTCTTGCCAGCCCGTTCTGCTTGCTGCTGACGTGCGATGTCTCCAGCGTGTAAAGTAGCTGAAGGCATTAACTGTCCTGTTGCAAGATTTAGTGGGGTGTGGGTGTGTGTGCGCGCGGAGTGTTTATGTCTCTGATAGTTGTTCCCCGAACAAAAAAAAAGACATGCCGGCTAAAATAAACAAGTGAAGCTGGAGGCGTAAACACGTCAAGCAGATAGGCGGTGATGTTGTTATGAATGTGAAAATGCCTGTTACATTGCAGGTCACACAGACACAGACGAACGCTCACGCGAACCCCTAACACACACACACACACAAACACACACACTTTTATATACCCGCCTTTTCCCCGCCCCTCTAAATCAACCGCCTACTTTTTCACACAAACAAACGGCAGCAACTGCGCAGCTCTCTACCCACACTGTCAAGTTATTATCTCCGGCCGAACACTTAAAAGCACTATCCTCATCCGAACTGCAATTTTATCTTCACTATCTCCTTTCTTCAGCATTACACCTTAGTACACCTTTGCCTGTTCTGAGCATCCTCATTAGTTCATCTGTTTGAAGAAAAAAACAACCCAAAACAAAAAAGAAACGGAAAAAACAAAACACCACTGCCTCCCCTTCCTCTTCTCTCTCTACCACCCACCCCCTCACATATCTCCTCCTCTTCCTTCTCACCGCTCTCCACTCTCTGGCTCTCCTCATAATCTGGAACTGTCTGATTCCCCTTCCATATCTTACCTGTCAGGGGAGGCTGCAGCGTGGCGATAGCCATTAATGGGGGAGGGGCAGGTGCAGAGGCTGTTTATCGCCTAACGGGTGTGCAGAAACCGCTTTATTTCAACAAACCTCTGCCACAAGGGGAAAAAATGGCTTCTGATCAGTTGGAGCGGAGCATCGTGCCACGACACTCGCTTGTTTGCTGGTTGGTTTGGTTTGTTTCTTCGTTGATGAAAAAAAAGAAAAAAGAAAAAAAAGGTAAGAGTACAGCGTTTTTGTATTGTATTGCGATGTGTTGTTTTGTGTGACCTTGACTTCCATGGGATGTGGTCTGAGGATGTCGAGTGTCGGGTCAGTCCTTGCAAGAACTTCTAAATGTAGAGCTGTACTGGCTTTTGACGGCTCATTAAAGCAAAGTAAAGAAAAGCTTCAGTGTCCCCCCAAACACAAAAAAACAAACAAAGGAAAACAACAACAACAACAAACAAAACGAAACAAAAACCAAGCGTCACCAAAACTGGGGGCGTGGCCCAACGTCAGCCAATCAACAGGAGAGGTGTGCTCCAGCTGTCAATCAACTAAAACTGGACTTGGCTGAACCAAAGTTTTTCTCCATATCTATAAATCAGACCCGAGCTCACTGTCGACGAACTAATGGTGAGATCCATGTCAATGAACCAACGATGAGATTCATGGCAATAACTAATGGTTAGATCCATGTGAGGGAATCTGAAACGAGCTGCGATGCCAAAGTGCGAGTTCCTTGCACAGACAGACACACAGAGAAACTGAGACAAAGACACAGAGGCATGGATTCAGAGAAGGACAAAGACAGACACACAGAAAGAAAGGCACATAGAGAAATAGAAATGGAGACAGACAGACAGACACGACAGAAAGACACAGAGAGAGATAGAAATGGAGACAGACAAACACAAAAAACACCCCCTTCACTACTTTATCACATCCATCATCACATCCCCAAGAACTACCACCACCTCTTCCCTGTGAGCTACATCAGCAAGCAGTCCAGACCATCGAGCTCAGTGGTCCAGACAAGGACCGGGACGCCGCAGACTGACTGACGGACTGACTGACTGACAGACTGACGGAATGACAGACTGACTGACAGACAGACAGACAGACTGACTGACTGACAGACAGACTGACTGACTGACTGACGGACTGACAGACAGACTGACTGACAGACAGACTGAATGACTGACAGGCTAACTAACTGACGGACTGACAGACTGACTAACTAACGGACTGACAGACTGACTGGCGGACTAACTAATGGACTGACTGACAAAATGACTGACTAACTAACAGAATGACTGACGGACGGATGGACTAACTGACTGACTGACAGACTAACTGTCGGATTGACAGACTGACTGATTGACTGACTGACGGACTAACTGACGGACTGACAGACTAATTGACGGACTAACTGTCGGACTGACAGATAGATTGAGGATGGACTGGCAGACTAACGGACGGACTGACGGTCTGGGTGAGGTGAGGTGAGGCGAGGAGGGAGGCTCCGCCACGTACGCATGGCACAAAGCAGATACCTGATCTGGCTGAAAAACCCGCCACACTGTTTGGATAATCGAGCAGCCGGGCTCACAACAGGTGCACCCGTGTCTCGTTCAATAGAGAGAGTCTGAACCCACCGACAGGCATACCCCCCTCCCTCTCGCTCACTCCTACTCCACCCCCCCCCACCCCGCCTTTCTCTGCAGCAGTTGCTGAGAAGACATGCCCGCCCCCACCCCCTCACCCCCTCCCTCCCCACTGCCCCTCCTATACCCGAATCTGGTGTTCCATGCCAAAGTATACCTCGCTTCACCTGGAGCTACCCAGGTATGTAATGCAGCCTACTTGCAGTGTACAATGTATATTTAACAAAGAAAATTCCTGCTCGTACACGGGTTAGAGTACAACCATCAAAAGTATACTCGGGTATATCGAATCCTGCCCAAAGCATTTGACCCCCAATAATCTTTCTTTGTATAACGCCCCTTTTTAATTAGTTCGTGCGATATTACGTTTTTCTTGTTTTTTTTTCCCCATGTAACTATGGTCTCTTCTATTTCTCTACATGTGAGAATTCAATGCCATGGCGTGTGTGACAAATAAAAAATAGACCCCCTGCCTCAACCATACATAATTATATACCACCACGCCTCAGTAAGTAAAGCCCAGGTTAAATGCACAATCTGCACCTGTACAGGTGTGTGTTATACACTCTCTACGGAAGAAACAGAAACAGAAGAAAGCCTGACCTCACCTGCTTCATCCTCCTCTTCTTTCACATCTCTGCACATCCATTGCTCCTCCTCTCCCCCCCCTCCCCGCCCCCCCAGTACCCAACTCTCTCTTCGCCTTCCCCTCGCCACCCCTTTTTTCTACCCCTACCCGTCTGTCTGACTGTGTGTGGGGAAGCGTGTACTCCGAGAACTGGTGTCTCACAGCATGATGTGGGGTCAGCCTGGCACCTGGCAACATCTGACAGGGCGAAGAGAGGGAGGGAGGGAGGGAGGGAGGGGGGAGAGGGCGTGAGGCAGTGATGATGGGGTGACGGAGAAGAGTCTCTCGCTAGGCTGACAGCTATGGTGGACCGAAAGCTACAAAAGCTGCACAATGTAAAGATCGAAGTTTTATTAAGTCTTAAACGACAGGACTGACACGGATATCATTTTTAAAAAAAAAGAAAAAAAAAAGAAGAAAAAAAAGAGGAATGCATACCACACGTCTGACATAACAAAAATGGAATTTTGAAGTCTTTCGACTCTCGTAGACTCGAGAAGGAATGCCTGTCAAAAGTGGAGAACGTTACCATTGTGTGCCTTCTGCTCCAACAACAGACTATTACCTGTGCACTCTCTGATTCTTGATCATCATCGCTTTTCTGCCCTCATAAAACCACTTCCCCACGATATGTCCGCACGGTTCCAATCAAAATTCGTTCATAATGAGACTTTTTTGGTTTTAGCTCCAAAACAATCAGAACTGAAATTCGTACAATGACCGCTTAAACTGACCTCGGCAGACTTCTTCCATGGATGCTTGAAGTTTTCAAGACGTGATTTGAAATGCAGACTTTTTGTGTGTCGATGATCGTACGCCTACTTTGACCAAACCCATTTCCCTCCCACCCACCTCTCTCTCTCTCCCCTCTCCCTCTTTCTACCTGTGTGGAGAAGGCATGCACTTCAAGAGGTCGGATATCATTGCGGAGGTAAGTTAAAGATGGCAGCTGGCTACATCTGACACCGGAGGGGAGTAGGGTGGGGGTGTGAAGGGGGTGGGGGTGAGGGGTGGGGGATGGAGCAGGGTTCTGGAGACTGCTGACAGGGGACTGGAGGCATTCATTTCCAGAACCCCCCCCCCTTCTCTTCACCACGTGTCTGTGTTTCTCTCTGCCTGTCTGTCTGTGCTGTCTCTGGCACGGGATGACATAACTAAAGAGAACGAATGGCATCGCCAGGGGATGGGGTAGAGAGAGAGAGAGAGAGGGAGGGAGAGAGAGAGAGAGAGAGAGAGAGAGAGAGAGAGAGAGAGAGAGAGAGAGAATGAATGAATGAATCTTTATTTTCCAACGGTGAAGATATTAGCACTTTGGCCGACTTACACATCTGCCGTTGTTCTAAGAGACACACAAACATGCACGCATATAAATGTAGTTATACTGAATACTTAATACATGTATAATGTACTAGTATAACACAGCGTCAAACTGAGAGACACAACATCACTCACATCTGTACGGAACGGAAGCAACACACACACGCACACACACACACACACACTAACACACACACACACACACACTCACACTAACACACACCAAGGGAAAAACAACAACAAAACCCTAGCATGAATGCTACACATGAATGATTCAAGTGAAATTAACACAGAAAAGTAACGATAAAATTTTAAACACAGATGTAAGAGACATAAAAGGCAGCAAATAAGGCGACGGGTAATAGGGATATGGACAGATAGACACATTATGTGAAAGACAGAGAGAGGGAGAGACAGAGGGGAGAGAGAGAGACACAGACAGACAGACAGACAGACAGACAGAGATGTAAAGATATGAGAGAGAGAGAGAGAGAGAGTCGAAAACAACGAAGCTCTCCCAAAATCAACACTAATAGCTATGGCAGCTAGTAGGACAGCTGTACAGAACTTGGTGAGCTATGACGATTTTTACAAATGCCACGTGCACGATACTGTTAATTTGTTTAAAGATGAAGAGAAACGAAAAATGGCGGTGAATAGATAACGTGATTTGGAATTTTCCTTTTCAAGTGTCACTGATAACTCCCTGTAAACTTCTCATCGATAAATTCTTCCACACACACATTTGGATTTGAAGAATTCAAAAGTTGACAAATGCCAGCTAAATGTTTGACACACACACAAAAAAAAACATTCCGAAGAGGCTTCTACTGATGACATTCCGTATTTGTTTAAACCTGCCGATATAATACATCTCTTCCCCGTTTGACATGCAGGAGATAATGTATACCTTTCCATAAACAAGACCCATCGATATTAAGCTGTTTCCATCATGCCATCTTGACGTCTGGAACTTATCAGCCATGGCAGGCAGCAGAAAGGACATAATTTACGCCTCCCGACAAAAGCTCTCGCACAACAGAACGCCTGGGGGGGATAAGACAAAAGTGGAGGTCTGCATTTGTATACAACTGATACACCTGGCACAGGTATGCCAAACGCACTACCCCACCCCAACCCCTCTCCTACTGTACCCAGGGGCGGGGGAGTAGTTAAGGACCAGTTGCTCTCTCTCTCTCTCTCTCTCCCCCCTCTCTCTCTTTTGCAACAGTCTGACGCAGCAGCGTTTTAAGTCAATTAAACATATCGCATTTTTTCCCGTTTTTTCCGATCCGATGGACCGGAGACTGTGGCGGTGGCTGATCGGCACGAGTGGGCTGCCAGGCTCAGGAAACAGACTGAGGGAGGGGAAATAAACACGGCCCAATATTCATAACAAGCTGGGGCGGACAGAGTGTACACGTGGCTCTGTAGCGGGTACTGTTCCATTAGGCAGCCTAGAGCTTCTGTTCGGAAAATCGTTCCGTTGATTGTAGGGTTCGGGTCTCTCTCTCTCTCTCTCTCTGTGTGTGTGTGTGTGTGTGTGTGTGTGTGTGTGTGTGTGTGTGTGTGTGTGTGAGAGAGAGAGAGAGAGAGAGAGAGAGAGAGAGAGAGAAGCGGCAGACGTGCATCTGGGATCGAACTGACTGCACAGACAACGGGGGTGGGTGGACATGGTGATGACCATGAGGAAGAAAAAGCGACTGGGATGGGGCAAGTAGCTGGAGAAGATGTAGACAGACATATGGATGAATGGATAGGTAGATAGACAGACAGACAGATGGATAGATGATAGGGACATAGATAGATAGACAGACAGACAGACAGACAGATAGATACAGATTGGCAGATACATAGACAGACGGGAGAGGGCCGTCGGGTATAATTTTTAAATGCACTCAGTGGAGAAGGAAGACAAGGCGGGGCAGGACAGCATAGGACCTGACAGGATGGGATGGGACGGGAAATGTGAAATGATATGACATGACACTTTGCTGTTGTCCTGTCCACTTCATCATTGTACTTGTATCATATGTTGGAAATAACATATTGCTTATATAACATATAACACACGACACGGTAAAAAGGAACGGGCAAAAAACAAAACAGAACAGGACAGGGAACCACAGAACAGGACAGGATACCACAGAACAGGATAGGACACCACAGAACAGGATAGGACACCACAGAACAGGACAAGGCACAACAGAACAGAACAGAACAGGACATCACAGAACAGGACAAGGCACAACACAACAGAACAGGACACCACAGGACAGGACAAGGCACAACACAACAGAACAGGACATCACAGAACAGGACAAGGCACAACACAACAGAACAGGACATCACAGGACAGGACAAGGCACAACAGAACAGAACAGGACACCACAGAACAGGACAAGGCACAACACAACAGAACAAGGCACAACAGGACAGGACAGGACACAACAGGACAGAACACAACAGGACGGAACAAAACGTGATGCAACAGAACAGAAGAAGACACAACAGAATAAAACAGGACAGAAGAGGAAAAGACACAAGCGAAGAGAACAGTACAGAGCAGAACAGAACAGGACACGACAGAGCTGCACAGAACAGAAAACGAGGACATGACAGAACAGCATAGAACAGGACACAACAGGAAAAGACACAAGAGCAGAGAGCAGGGCAGAGCAGAACAGGACGACCAAACAAGACAACACAACAAACAGAGGCGAAGACAGAGACCAGCGACCACCTACCACAGGTGGGGATGTCACACAGCTCCTTCTGCACTCGTTCGCTGGTGGTGAAACACCAGGGGCCGCTCATCGTGTTGCCGGGGTTCCGGCAGTAGTTGTGACCACCGGCTGAAACAGATGGAGGGGGGAAAAAAACGATACACAAATGAGCTGTATATGAATGAAATACTTTACATGCAAATGTCGCAAATAACGCGAAACCCATCATCCGTGAGCACTGCGAAATACCCATTCAGCCAACGGGACACACGCACGTACCAAACCAAAAAAACCAAAAAAACAAACACACACACAAAAAAAGAAGAAAAAAAGAAAAGAAAAGAAAAATGAATAGATAAGTAATGAAAGAAAACGCGATAAATCTATCATAGCAATAGTCAGTCTGAGACAATAAAACACAATAAAACGTACGCCCATGAAATGAACGCTCTCTCTCTCTCTCTCTCTCTCTCACGCACACACACACACACAATTTTCATCATTGCACACACACACACACACACACACACACACACACACACACACACATACACACACAGACGGAGAGAGAGAGAGAGCGAGAGAGAGCGAGAGAGAGAAAGAGAGAGGGGGAGGAAAGAAAGAGAGAGAGGGAGGGAGAAAGAGAGCGAGAGAGGGGAAGAGAGAGAGAGAGAGAGAGAGAGAGAGAGAGAGAGAGAGAGAGAGAGAGAGAGAGAGAGCGACATGCAGACAGATTTGATCATCTTCCCCTACTGTTGCCCGTTTCATCACGTTATCCAGAGAGGCTGAAAAAGGCATGTGTTTCATGGGAACGGGTTGGGGGAGGGAGGGGCAGTCTTTTTTGTTTGTGGTTGTTTTCTTTTTCTGCTTTTGTAGTTAGTTTTTTTGTTGTTGTTGTTGTTGTTGGGTTTGTTTTGTTTTTACTTGTTTCTTTAATCAGTTCAAATTTTCTTTTTGTTATTGGGTTGACTTTCTTTACTGTTCTTGTTAGTTTTATTTTTGAGGGATGGGGTTGGGTCGAGAGGGGCGAGGGTTAAATAAGGGTGTACGCGTACATTGGGGGGGAGGGAGGGGGGCCGGGGGTGGGGGGTGGGGGTCAATTTCCATCAGGCTGCATGGTGAACAGACTGTCGGCAGCTCCCACCTCCCTCCCACCAAAACCGCACACCCCCCCGCCCCGCCCCCCTCAGCCGCATTAGTCATCGCCAGTTGTGAACTGACAAGGACATGCATCGGTACTGGGTTCATCTTCATCGGACGTCAGCATCTACCTCTCTCGCTTCTCAGGGAACTTTGAAGAGTGGAAAGAGTGGACACTCGCACAGACACAGACACGGACACACACACACACACATGCATACATGTATACAAACACAGACACTCAATCCCCCCCCCACACACACACAGAGAAACACACACACACACACACACACACACACAGAGGCCCGACAGACAGACAGACAGACACCTACTCAGTTCAGGGGACTTTGAGGCCTTGAAGGAGTGGACACACACACACACACACACACACACACACACACACGCACACGCACACACACACGCACACACAGACCGACAGACAGATTCACACACAGACACACAGACAGAGAGAGAGAGAGAGACACCCACACCCACACCCCTACATGCACATACAGAAACCTACCCAATTCAGGGAACTTGGAGGCCTTGAAGGAGTGGGCGTGGGGCACGTCAGCGTTCCAGGGCTGGCACTGCAGCCCGGACTTGGTACGGCTGTAGCGGCCCATGTACTTGGTACCCGTCCCGTTGTAACACTCGTGTTCTGACACACACACACACACAAACACACACACACACACACACACACAAACACACACGCATACACATACATACACGCACACGACCACACACGCGGAAACACACACACACACACACAAACATTCAAAAATTAGCTGCTCGAGCATCAGTTATTCTGAAAATAAAAAGCACGTGCACATGCCCCCACTTCACCATAACCCTTCACCCCCCCAAAAAAAAGCTGTATGACGATAAACTGGTCTATAACAGTGCATGACAACGACAGTCATTGTTTGCTCTTCTTTCCAGCGCAATCTGACTGAAGAAATTCAGCTCCATGCGAATCTGAAACGAGTGTTTACGAGTCAGGGTTACCTTTCACACTACCTTGCGAAAGTTGAAATCACCGCCTTATCTTTGAAGTGAGTGTCCTTTGGACTACAGACACAGACACAGACGTACACGAAGACACAGACACACACACACACAGAAATACACACACGAATGCACGCCTACTGAAAGGTGGAAGGGGGGTGGGGAGGAACAAGAAAAAGCGAGAGACAGACAGACAGACACACACACACACACGAACAGTGAGAAACAGAAGTTCCCTCCTGTTCACTATCTGTCGTCTACCCTCACTATCACCGGTACATGTATATATACTCAGAAAGTCCCGATAATGCCCGGGCCGCACCGGGTGGCACCACACACACACCCCAGTCTATCTTGGCACTATAGATGCTGGGGTGGGGGTGGGGGGGGGGGTCTCTCCCTTGGAGGCTGGCGAGTCTCTCAAAACATCGCCATCAGTCCCAACAAACTTTCTGCAGCCTGCACAAGCACACCCGGCCGGCCTCAAGTCTCTGTAATGCTGCAGCTGTGCCATCATCATCTTATGTCAAAGTTAGTTACCTTGTCAGCACCCCAGGGTGGTGGTGGGGGGTAAGGGGGGGGGGGGGGGCGGGGGAGGTTGGTGGGGGGCCCCCCTCGGCTCCCTTTGGAAAATTAGTTTACAGCCCTGCGAGCTCGCCCCTCTCTCTTCCTTACATTTGCGCGCACCCTGCTTCGGTTTCCGATTGTTCTGGTTCTGTACGGTGCTCCTCTGTGATTAAATACAGACAAGTGCATTTGCTTTCGCTCATCCTCATTTCAAGGGCACACGACTTGGATGGAGGCTGATGCAAAAATTTACAGCACTTGTTTTGGGAGGTAATACCTGATGCTGTTGACCCCACTATTTTTTAATTTTTTATTATCCGACTGCTGTTTTGATTGTTTGTGTCACAGAGTCCTGGCTGCTGTATGATTTATTGTGTAATGATGACACAGCCCTGGCTGTTATATGATTGTGAATTACGTGATAATGCACTGGCTGCTGTATGACTGTCTGTTATATAACAATGACATACAGCCCTGGCTGCTATATGATTGTCTGTTATATAACAATGACATACAGCCTTGGCTGCTGTGTGATTGTCGGTTATATAACAATGACATACAGCCTTGGCTGCTGTATGATTGTCTGTTATGTAACAATAACATACAGCCCTAGCTGCTGTATGATTGTCTGTTATGTAACAATGACATACAGCCCTGGCTGCTATATGATTGTTGTGTAAAAATGACATACAGTCCTGGCTGCTGTATGATTGTCTGTTATGTAAATGACATACAGCCCTGGGTGCTATATGATTGTCCGCTATGTAACAATGACACACAGCTCTGGCTGCTGTATGATTGTCCGCTATGCAACAATGACATACAGCCCTGGCTGCTATATGATTGTCCGCTATGTAACAATGACATACAGCCCTGGCTGCTGTATGATTGTTATGTAACAATGACATACAGCCCTGGCTGCTATATGATTGTCTGTTGTGTAATAATGACATACAGCCCTGGCTGCTATATGATTGTCTGTTATGTAACAATGACATACAGCCCTGGCTGTTATATGATTGTCTGTTATGTAATAATGACATACAGCCCTGGCTGCTATATGATTGTCCGCTATGTAACAATGACACACAGCTCTGGCTGCTATATGATTGTCCGCTATGCAACAATGACATACAGCCCTGGCTGCTGTATGATTGTTATGTAACAATGACATACAGCCCTGGCTGCTATATGATTGTCTGTTGTGTAATAATGACATACAGCCCTGGCTGCTATATGATTGTCTGTTATGTAACAATGACATACAGCCCTGGCTGTTATATGATTGTCTGTTATGTAATAATGACATACAGCCCTGGCTGCTATATGATTGTCTGTTATGTAATAATGACATACAACCCTGGCTGCTATATGATTGTCTGTTATGTGACAATGACATACAGCCCTGGCTGCTATATGATTGTCTGTTATGTGACAATGACATACAGCCCTGGCTGCTATATGATTGTCTGTTATGTGACAATGACATACAGCCCTGGCTGCTGTATGGTTGTCTGTTATGTGACAATGACATACAGCCCTGGCTGCTGTATGATTGTCTGCTATGTAATGATGACAAACAGTCCTGAATGCCATATCATTGTTTACCAGTTTACCATGCAGTAATTAACAATTGTCTTGTCTGCTATGATTATTATGTAATGATGACAAACAGTACTGACCGCCATAACAGTTTATTTGTAGTAAAGAAACACAGTCCTGGCTGCTGTGTGATTGTTTGTTATGTATTAAAGACACATATTCCTGACTGCTACGATTGTTTATTATGTAATAACCAAACAGCCTCGGCTGCTATATGCTGACCTCATGATTGGTTATTAAGTAATAAATCACAGTCCCATCTGCTTTCTGATTGCTCATTATGTAATTTCGACACACATCCGGTAGACAGGATCAGGATGTCTTACACGATGAAATGGCACTATTCACTCGATCTGGCTCCAGTCTGTCATTTGAAATATGATAACTGCTTTCCTCAACACACAGAAAAGAGGGACCTATTCGTTAGTATTCTGTTAAAGAGAAACAGCGGCTCGTGTAATGGTTGTTTTCATCATCATCACTTTTGTTGTTACACCGCAATCATTGGTGTAATGTCTACAAGCCGGACATGCATATGGTATCTATCATCTATATTCGTATGATTCTATTCTCTCTATTTTTTCTACGCCTGATATGAGATGTAACATAATTATCATGTTACACCCTCTAACTGTTCCAGTCTGTTGTGGTAATTTATAAATTTGCTTTTCCGTTTCCCGTCCACCCCCACCCCCTCCCTCCCCCATTTCCTGAACATATTCCACATAACAAGCCTGCTTCAACTCACACACCCACCCCTCTGGCCACCATCTTCCCCCCTCCAAACACGAGCACACACACACACACACACACACACACACACATATATATCTGCACATATCATTGCGACTGAGCCTAAGCCCAGGCACTCCATTCACTTCTTGAGTATCTCTTATTCAAACTGACACACGAGCTGAAACACGAGCTCTTTCACAATCGCTCTTTGCCCGTGTTACTGCCCCTTTCCAGGACAACCCATTACCGTAAGGTCTCAACAGCCTTCAGGCAAAATCCAACAACACTAAATAAGACGCCATTTTTTTTTTTTAGTGTGTATGTGTGTGTGTGCAGTTAGACAAGTAGGATATGGGTAACGTGGTTTATACACAACTCAACGGATAGGAGGTTATAAAAAAAAAAAAAGGGGGGGGGGGAGAAAACTTGGCAAAAAAACAAAATGGCCGTCCTAAACAACGATTGCGAGGCCGGCTGGAGGGAACGCTGTCACGCTCGCTTTCCATAAACCTGTTCTCTTCCAATAAACCAAATGGCCCCCATGATACAGCTGCCAGATTGTTCCCGGTGACGTTTATCGTTGCCGCCATGTCGAGAGAGCGCCCCCCTCCCTCTACTCCTCCAAGGTACAAGAAAAAAGTTTTGCCCAACAGACACACAGGAACTGAAAGAATGGAGAAGGAGGAGATCTGAGTCTCAATGCTGACTGAGGACTATATGCAGAAAAAGACTGTACATTATCATCATTACTATTATTATTGCTATCATCATCATAATTATTATTATTATTATTATTATTGTTATTATTATCATTATGATGATGATGATGATGATTATTATTATCATCATCACAACAAGTATCATAATCATTATAATTATCATAATCATCATCATCATCACACTTTAGTGTGTGTGGAGTGTGGGGTGAGGAAGACTGAGATTGTAGGGTGTGGGAATCGAGGGAAGAGCGAGGGGAAAGGGGTGGGATTAGTAGGGTAGAAGGAGGTTATGGATAGGGAAGGCCCTTCCCCCCACCCACACCATTCCCCTCTGAAAACACTTTATAGTGTTTACATTTACCTTCAACACATCGACATCCTGTTTTCACAACGCTCATTTTCGAATTCTCGTGACATCTACGCAATCGGCTTTTTTTTTCTCTTCTGAATAAAATAATATTTATGGATGATGGCACTAAAATCCAACGAAGGTTATTATCATCATTAACAAATACCAGTGCTGAGGGTATGTTTGTGTGAAACATCTGTCGTGATAGTCGGTGCACATCCAGGGTTGTTCGGTGTGGCTCGTGTGCCGGCGTGCTTAGGCATTAATTACGAGTGTGCTGTTGACATAATTGACACTTGATAATATAATCACCGATGACTTTTTTTCTTCAACTAACAGAACACTGAAAACTACTCAACGAACCGTCTTTATGCCTCGTCTTTAAGATAACCAATTCTAAAGATGAGTGAAGACTGGTTTCTGTCTATGATCTAAGAAAATAAGCGCTGAGAATGTTTAAAGTCGAAGCCTCTATGATTTTTACAACAAACATTGTGGACCAAGCCTCTTTAATCCACACAAGAGAAGCACGCAAAAAAACAAAGAAACTACAAACGTATGCGTTAGTATTAACTGAAATCAGAACCAGATAGCGCAACAAGTGGAATGGAAACCCGAACAAAAAATCAACTTTGAATAAAACATAAAAAAATCAAGAGCACAGAATCAAGGAAAGTTAGATGGTTTTAGGGTAGTGAATAGCACAATCTGATACTTACCATGTCCTGTCGCACATAGGAAGAGTCGATGATGATAATGCATGCCTTTTTTGCTTTATGCAGAATGTGCTGGCACAAATCATTTATTTTGGAGTTGATAAAATGTTCACATCTTTTGGGACCGGTTTCAAACTGCAGTAAACGGAAAGTGCGATCCAGCAGTTTCAATGAATCTCGTGAAATTTTGATTATATTTGGTCATGGTGTTGAATTTAAATCGGATATGACCCTTGATGTTATTTTAGTACTGACAGTATTTTTCCTTAAAGATAAATGCTTGGACAAATGTCAAAAACAATTCAGCGAATCTGCGAAATATGTCAAGAAGCTCAATGAAAACTAAACTGAGAAATAAAACGCAAAAATAGAACACATAGTATCACTTTTAACTGGGCGATTTACATAAAATTTATTTGAAGAATAGGTAAATCACGTGTTATGCTTTGCAGATAATGAACATTTGAAAAGCATAATGTATGTTCATTTCAATCAGATTTTATACATCAAATGCCTTCCTCGAGTTCTTGTCTTTTCTGTGTAAAAGATGACTTGAACGTTTTGCTTAAAAAGTTTCGGAGTTCCTTCTCCATCTGATTAAAAAAAATCTCAGCCTTTGAAATGAAACAAACTTTGCACACGCACAAAAGTAAACGACTGCAGACAATATTATGTGGAAAAAAAAATCCCTCTCATCCTAGTTTTACTATGGCAATAGTGAAACCCGAAAATAACCCCAAACCCTCTTTCCCCTCAACGTCTTCTTCGTAACAGAAGAATGAATGAGGACAGGAATAGGAAGACGAAACAGACTGAGGTACAGACGTTAAGTAGGAAGAAGAAATGAGAATGAAAGAGGAACAGCAGAAAAGAAAGAAAAAAAACAAACAACCTCTCACAGGCACTCCGATTCAAGTTCTTGAAAGTCTAAGACGTCTAAATGGATGCTATCACTTGAGGCTGGTGACATTCATCCACGGAGGGGAGGTAAACAGGTCCAGGGTCCTATTTACGTCAACTCACATGTCTGGCTAGTCAACGAGCATTAAGACACTTACGTCTGGGTTTTCACGGAGGTGCTTCAGAGACAGACATAGACCTTTCATGCTTACATGCTACTATCTAGCTTTCGTCAGCTGAAATCTGTTGATGGAGAGAGAGAGAGAGAGAGAGAGAGAGAGAGAGAGAGAGAGAGAGAGAGAGAGAGAGAGAGTGTGTAAGTATGCGCTGGTTCGGAGTTCAAGTGTATGCAATAGTTGTAAAAGTTTTGAAGGTATCACCCTCCCACCCCACCCTTTTTTTTTTAATTTTTTTTAAATAAACATTTTCTTTCTTTCTTTCTTGCTTTCTTTCCTCATTCTTTTTTTTTTCTTTTCGTTCTTTCTTCATTCGAAGAATATAATTTATAGACTCTCGGGCTTCGTTGACGATTCTATGATCTATCACGAAAGTATGTGTGAATTTTCTTAGGCAGTCTCGGGAAAACAGTTTTAACGTAACAACCTTCAATTTGATCAGTGCATTTTCGAAAATAAATTCCTTTCCAGCCCCCCCCCCCCTCCCCAACCAGTGACTGTTCTTGAGGGTACTCGTAATGAACATAAGGTAAGAAACAGCAACACCAACAACAAACTCACTGTCGTTAACACGACTGGCGTTGGGAACGTCCACACGGATGCACTTGTCTCCTTCTGGGGTTCCTGGACCTTTCAGCTTGTGGCACTCTGGCAGAACCTTGTCGCCTGTGATGATAATAGCAAAATCATAACAATCATCATCATCATAACAATAATACAATTGCAGCTACAACTGCTAACAATCTCTCTCTCTCTCTCTCTCTCTCTCTCTCTCTTCTCTCTCTCGCCCCGCATCCCAAAGAAATATACATGTCCATGTTTATTTCGATATAATTTGCTGATGGCATCTACGGAAGACGGAGTTATACGTAATTTGGCATTAAATCTTATATAAAGCTTTTCGCTTAAGAGATATAGTTATGTCGTAATTAACTGCTACAGTTCTGGTAACATACAATAATGTTATTATCTCTCCTCGTTCTTATGAACTGTGGCCTTAATGAATAAACCATCTGAATCTGAATCTCATTCCGCACCTATCAGGCACTCTCTCTCTCTCTCTCTGTCTTGTATCTCCGCATCTCTCTCTCTCTGTATCTCCGCACCTACCACACACACACACTCTCTCTCTCTCCGTCCCTCCCCCTTGCTCTCTCCCCCCTCTCTCCTATCTCTGCAATTCCGCATCTATCTCTCTCTCTTTCTTCTCCCTCCCTCTCTGACTCCTCTGCTTCTCTCTCCCTCATCCCACCACTCTCTATCTCTGTATCTCCGCATCTACCACACACACACACACACACTCTCTCTCTCCCTCCCTCGCCCTCTCCTCGCTCTTTTTGTAATTCCGCATCTGTCTGTCTCTCTCTTTCTTCTACCTCCCTCTCCCACTCCCCTGCTTCTCCCCCCACCCCACCACTCTCTATCTCTGTATCTCCACACCTACCACACACACACACTCTCTCCCCTCGCTCTCTCTGTAATTCCGCATCTGTCTCTTTCTTCTACCCCCCCTCTCCCATTCCCCTGCTTCTCTCCCCCCAGCACTCTCTCTCTCTCTCTCTCCCCGCACATATCAGTCGGTCTCTCTCTCACCCCCTCTCTGTTATGTCTGTATCACCACACCTATCACTCTCTCTCTCCCCATTCCCTCCCCGCTCTCCCCACTAATTCCGCATCTGTCTCTCTCTCTTTCTTCTCCCTCCCTCTCCCACTCCCCTCCTTTTCTCCCCCCAGCTCTCTCTCTCTCTCTCATTATTATTGTTGTGTCTTATCGTTACTGTTTTTGTTGTCACAAGGACAGGTTGGAAGACTAGGAATGCCTAAAATCTTTATCCTTGAGTAATAAAGTTTTTGAATCTCTCTCTCTCTCTCTCCGCACATACCAGGCGGTCTCTCTCTCATCCCCTCTCTGTTGTCTGTATCACCACACCTACCACTCTCTAGAGCCCCCCCTCCCCGCTAATTCCGCATCTGTTTCTCTCTCTTCTCCACTCCCCTCCTTTTCTCCTCCCAGCTCTCTCTCTCTCTCTCTCTCTCTCTCTCTCTCTCAGTATCTCCGCACCTATCAGACGATGCCGCTTGGCTAGGAGGTACTCGGTCTTGCAGAGGTCGTTCTCCAGAATCTCGCACTCGTCCCTGCAGATCTGCCGGGGGCGGGGCTTGTCGCCGGACTCGTCACACAGCGGGAAGGCGTGGAAGCAGAGGGAGGGAATCCCGTAGTCCTGACACCGCTGGGACAGGTGGTCTGTGGAGGCGATCACCGCGAAGGCCGCTGTGTGGACAGGGAGGAAATGGTGGTGATGTTGTTAGTAATCATGATAAGTATCACGATTATGATGATGATGATGATGATGCTGATGATGATAATAATAACAACAAAACAACAACAATGATGATGATGATGTTAATGATAATGATTAGAATTTATCATCATCATCATCGTCCTCATCATCATCACCATTATGTCGTCACCATCATGATTATTATGATTAGAATCATTATCATCGTCGTCATCATCATTATATCATCATCATATCATTATCGTTATTATTATCATTATTATCTGAAGACCTTACATTGTCCAGCTCTCTCTCTAGACTTTCTTATCAATTAGTAGTAGTAATAGTAGTAGTAGTAGTATCATTACTATCATTATTACTTCCTATTTAAAAATATTTTGAACGCTGTATCAAATGACCTTGGGATGAGAGGCAGTGGTGGGGGGGGGTAGGGGGGGTAAGGTAGGGGGGTAGAGCAGGAATGACTAACGGACAGCCGGGAAGATTGACGGATACATAAAATGGAAGGAGCGACATGACAGGCATGCAAGTTGAAAATAAGCGACAATGACAACAACCTGAAACTGACAAAAACGAAACAAAAAACTAACTTTCAGCACCTGGTGGTTCTCTAGCTTGTCATTATCTGCGTGCCAGGTAACAGGACGCGGTAAGCGTTATCGACCTGAAACTACGAGCCACACAGCAGGGAGAGAACACCACTGTACTTATCCTGACACTGGACACGTCAATAGTCTGAAGCCGTCAGACACTGCATCGAGGGCTCTGCATACATCTTCTTCTACAACGAACAACGTGCCCGAACCACCATCCATGCACTGAGCGAGGACATTACATGGATATCTCCATATTATACAGGACATAAAAGAAAAACAATTAAAATCATCGTTTGTTGGTTTTTCAGAAAGTTTTAACTTAGAATAACCATAACTGTATAACTGATGATACTTTTGTTTCCTTCAGTCAAAGACGCGCTGGGAAATGGTGCAATATAAAAAAAGATCTTCTCTGTACGTCTTAAGTGATTTTCGATAAAAAGAAACACTGCCAGTTTGGAAAAGGCAAACCAATGCGCGCGCGCGCGCACACGCACGCACACACACACACACACAAACTACGATGTTTGACATTAAGGCAGAAGAAGGATGGAGACAAAAATATCACCGAACACAAAGCGAATCATCAGTATGAAGAATTCCTATTACGACATGCTTCCCTTGGAATGTAGGGAAAGGGTGGGTATGCAGAACGATGAAGAAACGTATCAGAGAGAGAGAGAGAGAGAGAGAGAGGGAGAGAGCGAGAGAGAGAGAGCGATGTGGTGGTGGAGGTGAGGGGAACAGAGAATGACACCGAGACAGACAAAGAAAAGCTGGTCTCTAATGGCCTCGTTCATCAACAGTCCCCTGATGAACTTCAAGGAAACAGGACCGTCCAAACCCTCTTTTAAGCTCGCAAAGCGAATTAAGAGGAGGCCTTTTATTTTGTTTGGAGCGTTTGCCGAGGGGAGCCATGTGATTTCCTGTGTAGCCCAGACGTGTATATATTATTTCCCACGGATCCTCCAAGGTTCTGCTTGTATCTGGGTGTACGTTCTATCAGCTGTAGCCACTCCGTCTTGTCAATGAAGGGCCAAAGGTCTCACCAAGGCCTATTCAGAATGATGGCTCCGAATTAATTTTCATACCTTTTTGTCGCTTTATAAGTCTTCAGCAGTGTGGGTGCACAGTCGGTGGAGGTAGACAGCAGCGGTGGTGGATTGCACGGGCTTCCGAATACTCCCTCAATTCCAGACGATAAACATTTTAACTGTAGGGATTTTGAGAGAGAGAGAGAGAGAGAAAGACAGACAGACAGAGACAGAGAGAAAGAGACAGAGACAGAGACAGAGAGATGGTGGTGTTGGGGGCGGGCTGACTGACGGACAGAAAAATGTATTGTCTTTCCATTTATCTTTTTTTTTTTTTTTAGTTTGTCTTTTTTCTCGAAACACCACTACAAGAAATGAAAAAAAACTTTTTAATAATTCAGTGACTATAGGAACGGAGCGTGTGTTTGGAAGAGGGGGGAGGAGAAGACGGTGGTACAATGACTATAATGAATAGGACCCTGGCTTTCTCGCCTCTGTTGCAGTGAGCGATGCGCTGGCGGCTTTTTCTCCGCCGTCAGAGTACTTCTTATTTCCTTTCATTTCGATTAATCCTGTGAGGCAAAACGTCAGTCAGTCCCTTGAAGACCGTTCTCTTTCAACACGAAAGAGACTTGTGAAGAAGGTGGTGTTATTCCTGCAGATGTGTTTTATTGATTTTAGACAGATGTCAGGCTGCGTCAGCACACACTCTGGTCATGCACCCAATTTGGAGAGAAGCAGGCGATGGCACTCAGCTTGTTGTTGTAAGCATATTCCCTGGCTGGATTTTAACCCAGGACCGACGGTAAACGTGAGACGCTCGCCTGCAGGTGATTTTATTTTGAAAAACTACGTCACGTGCCGCCATGTTGAGTGAAACACATATTTTGAGTCGGCTTTCAGCTGTTCTACTGTTTCGTCAACGGGATATAACAGTTTATGATACGAGAAGAATTCCCTAATGCTTTGTTATTCATGTGTCATTTTGTCTGGACTGTCATAATAGCTTTGTGACATGAAATAGGATACATGGAAATCTTTAATCTCCGAACACATTAATTTACTGCATATCTAATAGCGCTATGTAAAGAGTAGCATCAGCACATTTGTTCTATGCCAAGCGTATGTGTAACTTCTTATTTATATATTGCTGTTAACTGAATCTTGCTGCGTTTCATTTAACTTAAAACTGTTCATATGTTGGAAACTGAATTCTTTTCAAGGAAGGTCGTACTCGTGAGACACAGTTATAAATAACTTTGCCTCAACCGCTTACAGTTACAGGTGTGGCTTCACTTCAATGGTGGTTGTATTATTTTGGTGATGTGCAAACAATTCCGCTCCACAACGGAATTCCACAGGAATCGATGTAAATAATGATCGCGTTCTCTAAAAACAAAAAAATGTTTTGAGCGCCTTCTTACATTGAGCAGAACTGCAGAGAACCGCCATCATCACCAGACATGACCAGGCGGTCTTCCAGAACAGATGCCCAAAGAGGGATCTCGCTATCTTTCAGCTCAACACCATCTCAGACATTCAGGTAACCTAACACTTCGTACGTCCGCCATGCAGAATGTACAGCAGCGAAGATGGAGATGTCTGGGTGATAGGTTTGCTATGTACACCACACAGGACCCACAAGCGCGCTCAGACACGTGAACAGCGAAAGAAAGGAGACAGACCTCACGCAACCAACTCATGGACGGATTGTGCAGAGCGAGATGAAAGAACGGTGATGGACATGGGGTTGTCTGGAAAGTTGTGCTGCAGACAGACATTCGTGGCGAATTATGGAAGCCCACGCTCGTGTAAAGATAAATAAGTAAAACTAACAGCCCACGAATTGTTATCAGTGGAGTATACCCCAGTGTTGCGAAGAATCTGTAGCTGATTATTCATGTCCGAAGGCATTCTGTCAGGCTGGTCATCAGGACTGTACATGTATTATTCTCAAAACCACCTCTTCGAAACCTCATAATTACTGCCTAGTTTAAATCATGCAAACGTAATGGGCCGTGAATATGACACACACTACCGCGTGAAGAACTCTGTGTGTGTGTGTGTGTGTGTGTGTGTGTGTGTGTGTGTGTGTGTGTGTGTGTGTGCGTGCGTGCGTGCGTGCGTGCGTGCGCGCGTGTGAGAGAGAGAGAGAGGGAGAGAGAGAGCGAGAGAGAGAGAGAGAGAGAGAGAGAGAGAGAGAGAGAGAGTGTGTGTGTGTATGTTGACTGGAGTTACCGCGTAATGCTTCTTTTTTTCAATGTTCCATCACACGGGGATTGTTATTCAAAGAAAAATCCTTTAGCATTTGTTGTAGCTGGTCGATGTGCCCTTCTATCTCGCTGTGTCGAAATTTAACAAAAAATAGCATTGCGAGAAGATATATCCAACATCATTCTTCGATTCTCCTCAGAGACAGGAACCACGTTTGTTGGGATGGTAGACAAGGGTGGCTACTTTCTTTCTCTCTCTGTTTCTCCCTCATTTTGATTTGTCCCCCTGCCCTTTTTGGGTGTGTGTGTGTTGGGGGAGGGGGTGAAGGGGGCCAGTGAAGGGGTGAGTGGGGGGGGGGGAGTCGGGGGATCGGGGCGGGGGGTTGTCGCTTATTGTATCAATATATGACAGTCATGGGTGGACGCTGGATAAGAAGCAGCGAGGTGGGGAGGGTTCAAAGTCTGGGGGCTGCCGAGTATGAAAGAGGAAGACATCAAATTATTGTTCCCCTCTGATTGACAGACCTGTGAATTATACACCACAGCCACACAGTACATCACCCAGTTATAAGACCTAATTTGACAGTTTCCAACCTGGATTACATTATTTCCTAAATTCCAACACCGCATTGATGATTCACCGTCTAGACGTATCAATCTCTTTCCAATGAAGTGTGTGCATGTCATTTGATTTTCTATTTCGTAATTCTGTAATCGGAAACTTTGTCCCAGACGCATTTATTAAGCATGAAGCAATGAAGGCCAATCCATATTAAAAAATCCCTTTTATGCGGTTTTTTTTTAAAGTTCATGACTGGACGTTTCCAGAAGTGCATGAAAAACAGTACACTTCCTGACTTTTAAAGCTAACGAGAATATCGGCGTAGCGCAATGGACACAAATTTCCCATTTATGTGGATTCTTTCATGGAGATCATACACGGACAGTGCCCTGTAGACTGACAGTACTGGGACTTGGAGAGGACCAGGAGTAGTTGTGAAAGGCAGAGTTGGGTGAAACAGCAAGGAGGACAGGATGTCCAAAAGAAAGAAAAAATAATTACCTCCCCCTGTCCCTGTCTGTCTAAATCCCTGTCTCTTGTCTTTCTCTCCAAGAGCCCTAGCTGGAACTATTGAGACTACTTTTTGGAGACTCTTTGTGTGTTTGTGCTTGGCATTAAAAAGGTGTAGCATCAATCTTAATTAACTGTAACCATGTGTCTGCTGATGTAGCTTTAAATTATTTATTGTTCATACCCCTTTAGTAAGCCCCAAAGCATTCTCAATAATCTAATATATCCTATCTTCCCACATAACAGTCAGAGCCATGAGGGCTTGATGTAAAAAAACAACAACAAAAAACAAAACAAAAACAAAACAAAAAACAACAACAAAACACACACACACACACACACACACACACACACACACACACAAACTACAATGATTATTCCACAACTCTCGAAGAATATTTCGATCTGTTTCGTTTCGTTTCGTCCCACTCCCCCTCTCTCTCTGCCTACCTGTTTCTCTCATTCCAATCTCCCTCCTTTGGTAAGCTGTATTTTCTGACGTTGGATGACTGGAGTTTTTGGGTGTACTCTGTGTCTGGTTCCTCCATCCCAGTATGACAGTAGTTGAGATTAAATTTCATCCAACAGACACACTACACCCCAATCACCTATAAGATCTCATTACTGACTCCCACGAATTGTCAGAAAACATCTTTCTAAAATTCTTCCGTGTCAAGTGTGTTTCACCGTCTAGACTCATTGATTCATTTTTGATGTCATGTACTTGGAAACGGGTTTTGTCGGTTTGTCTTTTTTTTAAATTGAAGACTGTCTTCCGTCACGATGTACGAAAGGACAGAGGAAAAGCACTGGAGGCTAGTCAACTGCTTTTTATTTCTGTTTTCTTTTTTTCGTTTCTCTCCTTTTTTTTTCTGACGTATGACGATAAGTTTAAAGCGCTACACCCAACACGAGACACTTATTGCGAGTCGAAGTTCTCGGGGTAAATGATTCATCCAATCTTTGGTGAAAACTTTCTAAACTTGATACTCTTTTGTTCTTTCCACCGGACGTCCCCGTCTTTACTGTCTCTGTCTCCACCACGCATATCGTGAAACACACACACACACACACACACACACACACACATTGTTAGTTACACGCACACACACGCTGACATGTACTCGACCAAGTAGTTCCCAGTTCAGACGTTCATGTCATGTTCTTGCTGTCAAGACGAGAACCTCAATATGTTCTGCACTGAAAGAATGAGCAACTTCCCCCAAACCACACTTTCCTGATATCTTAAGGACAGCTCGTGAAATGGATAACTGTTAACATAATAAAATAAAAAATAAGGACAACAGCAACACAAAAAACACATAAAAAAAGACTCCAAGGAAGCAGCGAAATTGGAAGCCTGCCAACCCCTCAACTTGGTTTTCAATTAATCGCTGAGATGCGTGTTGATGTGCACAATGTGTGTGTGTGTGTGTGTGTGTGTGTGTGTGTGTGTGTGTGTGTGTGTGTGTGTGTGCGTGCGTGTGTCTGTGTGTGTGCGTGTGTCTGTGTGCGCGCGCGTGTTTGTGTGTAGGAACACAGCGTGGGTGCCCCCCTTTCCCTTCCCCTCCCCATACTCCTCTCTCCCCCACCACCCCCCAATCCCCATATCGAACACACCAACGTCCAAACAACGTTCGCCTGGCCATCCACGGTCACCCGAGACAGACCAACTACTTCTATCAGCCGATCACCAAACCACCACCACCACCACCAAACCACCACCACCACCAAACCACCACCACCATGGAACACGTTACAGTGGCAAAAGCAAGCCCACAAAGCAGGCAGCCATCGAACACAATCAACGGCTCGAGTATCCGCGTCAAGGAGCAAAAGGGAGAGAGTGATTTGTTTGGGCACCGTCCGGTAATTAGATTGTCCCATCACATCGTAAAAGACTGCGCCACACTGCCACCTCGCTTTGCATGGCAGAGATTCCCCGCCCCCCCCTCCCCCCCACTCCTCCCCCGTTGTCAGGCACGGCGCCAAGCGTCACAGACCCCGGTGACAAATGAACCGTTTCCGGAACTACCGCCCCCACCCCTCTGCCCCGGAGAACGTCTAGGAGGGGAGAGAAAGGGGGCGTGGGGGTGAGGTGGGTGCAAGGGTGGGGGTGCCGTTGGAAGAGCCCAAGACTTCGAATTCGTAAAAGATTGGGGTTGGGCGTGGGGGGGTGGGGTTGGAGGAGATGAAGGGGTGGGGTGGGTGGGCAGAATTGCTGTGACTTCAGTCCCAGACCTCTGGTTATCGTCAACGGTCTCTGTTTCGTCGGCCTTATCCAGCACCGTCGCCGAGGAAGCGATTTGTCACGAAGCGATCCCCAGTCCCCCGGAAATCTAGCCCCGGTGGCTGCTACCCTACCTCGGGAAGTTGAGATAGCGGTGCGGTAACTACAGTCTGAGTTATTTCAGGGTACACAGTAAGTTCCCACCGTGAGTTATCTGAGGTCGCCCGGGGAGTCGGGTCCACGGTACGGGGTGTTATTTATGTGCTGTCGAACGGGAACCGTCTCACGTGTGTCCCGTGCCCGGCAATATGACCAATCAAGTCATGGTTGGAGAAGAAAACGAGCAGCATATTTGGCGATAATAATTGTTGTGATTGATGAAACTCCTTAATACCCAGTAAAGTAATACATTATTGATGGGTACACAGGGAACCAACTGTGGCAAATATCGCTCAAAGCGAAACTTGCATTCTCTGGAAACTAATGGATGATACTTCCTGTTGATATGTGTTTATTGCGCTCGAAAAACAATCGCCACCATCCTATTTCACATAAATCTTGGAATTATACAAGTGATTTATGTATCCGTTCTTTCAGAAACAACAACTTGTGATCTGATTTTCCCTATCTGAAAATAGGGAGGAAAAACAAACCGATTTAAAGTTTAATTTCACGTCTTGGAGAAGAAAGTGTAAAACATCCCTCGTTCAAACACAGAATAAAAACAAAACGATGGGGCAGATAAAACTCCCGGAAAACACAAAGCAAACAGGGAACACATAGCTGTACGGACAACTGACAAAACACGATAAACAAGGACGAAATTCCAGCTAGCTAAACTAACAAAAACACACCCGTAAGAATCACAGACGTATTTTTACAACCTATCATAGATTCAAATGATTGTGAATTCTGAGCCACAACGCACCTTTCAATTGAACACAACTGTTTATACTACACAAATACAACAAAAGGAGTGTGCAGTGAGGGTGGGGCTGATCTACGTTCAGGGGGGAAACATAAATAATTCATCACAAGCAAATGTTGGACTCCGAATTTCGCAAAAAACATAACACAAGTAGTCGGAGAGAAGGTGGAAATGTAGGCCCAACAGGCTAAAATAAACAATCTACCACCCCTGGAACACATTGGCACGAGGTCGAGCGCATGCAATGGAAAATAAAATCGCCAAAACATGAGTAAACACTTCACAGCTGAGAACAAAACAATTGTTTCCGTTTTTGGGTTGGTTTGATAACTGTTTGTATGCTATCGTTGTCCTGAAATGGGTATGCTTGAGGCGAAAACACACGAAATTCTTCGTATTTCACTGTCAGACAATCAAGTCTGATCTGAAATTGCCCAACCCTTGAAAGGCGATTAAAAAGAGGACTTACCGATGAATTTCTCCTCGCTGAGCCCCTGAGTGTACTTGGACTCCACGTAGATGCTCATGTTGCCCACGAACTTGCTGCACGTGCTGCCTCGGTATATCTGACAGAACCCCTCGCCCTTCTCTTCCTTCTCGTCCCTGTGCAAAATACTCATGGTCGTTTTTATCGCCGCAGCACTATCATCACTGCAATCGCCAGACCGATCATCATCAAAACCATTAATCATGGAAACATTATCATTGTTACCATGATTATGATTACTGATTGTGATGACGATGATGATGATGATAATAATAATAATAGTAATAATAACTATATCAATATTAATCATGATGGTGATAATAATAATACTAATATAATAATAATAATATAACAATAATAACTATATCAATCACATCATCATCATCATCATTCTTGTAATCATTATACATACACATCCTAAAAATAAACATGTGAACATGTTTTAACAATGGTAAACGACGAATACAGACAGTAACACCCATCGTAGAAATAATTAGTGGGTTCGGAGGAACTGTTTGAATTAGGTCTTAATTTCTTCTCAAATATATTCTGTTCGGTCTGGCATCTCCTTGTGCTGACTTTGCTTACTTTCTTGCCTGTTTCTACAGAAATATTCCGGTTACAAGAAACAGCTTTAGAATTTATTTATCTTTTTTTTTTCACGGCCACCGGAGCAGTGAATTCATATCCACGTGGCCAGGGCTCGGCACAGAAAATCGGGGCCCATTCCTCTCTAACCTTCCCTATCCCAAGTCAGGTACCCATTCACACCTGGGCGGAGTGAGGAAAATCGAAGTCAGCCGCCTTCCCAAAGGACACGCCTCCATGCAGAAAGGGTGCCTCGGACCCTGAGCACTGGTGGACACTGGATCAGAAGTCCAACGCCTGGCTGAACCTGTTACGACGTCTAGCCATCGCAATGTTGAGAGACATACGTATAGACTGGCATGGAATCATCACGTTGACTGGCAAGCAAGCGTTTAAATGGGCAGTCCTGGAACTTTTTATCTGTTTTTTTTTTTCTCTCCGAGACAAGAAAAACATCCAGAAAACTGAAGCGGAAGGCATGGAAACCATGTGTGAACACGTCATTTCAAGCTTCCTGTTCCGTGGATAAACTAACCACCCTTGGCATACGGCTTGGCGTTACCCCCCGAATTTAACCCACAGCCGTACTTTGCCTCCGTTTTGTCTGTCAAGAGACTAACTATCCATGACATAAAGCTTGGGGTGTTGTACCAGATTTACTCCACTAACTGAACTTTACCTTCTTTCTCTTCTTCGGGAAACTAACCACCCTTGGCATATAGCCTCCGGGTGTTATACAAGATTTATTTCACCATCCGAGGTTTACCTTCTTTTCTGTTAATAAACAGACTAACCACCCTTGGCACAAGCCTCGGGGTGCTAAACAGGATTTACCCCACCAACCGAACTTTACCTTCGGCTGGCGATAAACAACAAAACTGAACAAACCAGCGAACTTTATTCTTTGGCTTGGTGGCTATGTGCACAGAGAAGGTAAGTTGATGATTTCCATAACTGCGCCTGTCTGGCAAACGGCCTGTGATGGAGAAAGAGCCTTCCTCAGATGCCTTTATCTTCCAGCTCGTGGCGCCGACTGGGGCAGGGGGGTCGGGATAAAGGGAAGGGACGGGGGGAAGCGTATATGGGAGAGATGTATACGTGGGTAGGGAGAGGGGGGACGGGAAGACAGGGAGAGGGAAGTAAAACGTGTGAGCGTGGGAGTGCGTAGGGTGGAGGGTGGGTCGGGAGGTTGGTGGGAAACATGGTGTTGCAAGCAGACACAAAACATTTTTCCCCCCCTTGATATCGTAATTCCCGGGGCGGTTACGTGATACACGCTCCGTGGAGGGACAGAGGGGTTCTGCGAATCGTCGTGTGCTGTTTGTAAAGTTAATGCATGACAAGACTTGGAGTCTCTTGGGACGGGAGGAGGGAAGAAAGGAAGAAGAAGAAGAAGAAGAAGAAGAAGAAGAAGAAGAAGAAGAAGGAGAGAGAGAGAGAGAGAGAGAGAGAGAGAGAGAGAGAGAGAGAGAGAGAGAGAGAGAGAGAGAGAGAGAGAGAGAGAGCAATAACGATAAATTCGTGGTGATTTTCTTTAACCATTTTTTTAAATTAATACGTGGCATATCAAAGAAAAGATGAATAAACAATTTTTACAAAACGAGGAAAAATCATTATTTTGACGAAACAGGTACTGAACAATTTAGAATGAGTTATGAACGGTGTTTTCACACACAGACAAACAAACGAGTTGTACTTACGATCCAGACAGATGACGGGAATCGTACTTTCCGTTAAATCTGAAAAGAAGGGGAAAAAAGACATCAAGATATTGTATCAACATTGTTTGGCTCTCAAAGCCAGTTAGACAGCCAGCCAGTCAGCCAGACAGATAGCCAGACAAACAGACAAACAGATAGACCAACACCTCTTACTGACTCACACACCCGTACACTCTCCTCATCATGTCCATTTCCTTCTCAGTCTCTTTGTGAGATAGGGGTCCATGTACAATACATCAACCCACAGCCCAGACCGCCAAAGAAAAGACAAGAAAAGAAGAAGAAACGCAAAGTAAAATACTCGGAAACAATCTCTTCTCTTTTCTGCCTTTGGAAAAAAAAAAAAACGAATGCCGCCGTCGCCCCCAATACATCAACAACCAGGGGCAAGAGGGTTGTGCCCCCTCGCATGTCTGGGATGCCCCCTCCACGAATACACACACACACACACACACACACACACACACACACATTGCACAGCATCCCCGCCCCACCTCTCTCACCCGCCCCTCAAGTGGCCAGAAGGCCCGTGGCATCTTTATTGGCAGTACCCGCGGTCTCGAAGAGTTAAAACGATGACGTTCCTATGCCAACCTGTCATTCCCAAATGCGTTTTAAGCAGAGGCTGTAATCTCCACCCCCTTCCTCCCTCCTACCTCTCGGTCCTTCTCCACCCACCCCCAGCACTTTCCAGCAGGATGGAAACCTTCAGAAATACCAGACGACAGGACGAAGAGGAATCCCGCGAACTTCAAGACAACTTGACAATTTAATTGGAATAAATGCTGACTTTAACGGTCTGGGATGAGGACGAAAGTTGTGGCCATATATTTACATATCTGCGCTGCCAGCGAATGTTTTGTTACTTTTTTTCCTGCCAGATGGGGAAAAACGGAGATATGGAGAAGAAAGCTATGAACGACAGACTCGCTAGGCTTTGAAGTTAAATTTTGCAAAAGACACATATCCTTTTCATAAAAAAACCAGCACATTTTCATCTGAAGAGCAGGAAATGAGATGAAACTTGAGGGCTACTGAAAGACAGACTTCGTCAATCGGCCCACACAGAAAGATGGTTTCACAGAACCTAAAATGAGAAGAGAGACAGAGACAGAGACAGAGAGAGAAATAGAGATAGAAACATACAGACAAATGCACAGAGGAAATTCTTCCGTCCGTCCCCTCTTCCTCACAGTCGCTTTCGCTCTCAATCCCTGAGAACAGCGACTGGTAACTCAAACGTTTGTCTACATCCCCCGCCTCAGACGCAATAACCGAGGATTTAAACCGTCCAAGAACTGCGAGGACGAGGGGACTCAATCTAACACAACACCGACATGACCAGAATGACAACACTATGAAACTGGGCAGCAAAAATAACAGAACAGTTCTACTGTGTAGCGCCCAAATGACTTCATACAATGTTAACCTTCACAGTACTTCGTGAGTGAAAAATTACCCTAACTTTCATTTAAATCTTCATAACTTTGTCAGGTTTGGAACTATTTAACTGAAACTTTATGACTTTGTCCAACAATGATTTTTGCATGTCCTTATCGAATACTGATGTTGTTTTCTTTGTAAACAAAGGAGTGGATAAACAATGAAATCGTTGTATAAGGGAGAGAAAGAAGACCCACTCAGTATTCGAGACTAGCAGTCAACCAGCTGAGCCCTGCATGCGCTTTGACAACAGCGAGACAGGGACAGATTCCACCAATATGACGCAAAGTATAAGGGATCTCCTCCTCCTTCCACACAGAAGAGCAGATGGCAGGGGACATAACATGTGGTCCAGAGCGCCACACACCAACCTTCGTCTTCGCGTGGCACGTTGGTACTTGGTTTATGGATGGGGGTGGGAACGTTTGAGGTTCAATCCTACAACAAAGTCTGACTCTGAAAACCGCGCCCCCTCCCTTCTAGGGAGCTGTCGCCATTAGCCATCTGTGGGCAGAAGGAACATGCGCCCATGTCTGTACCTCAGTGCCCGAGGGATCTTGGGAGTTACAATTATCGTTAAAGACGTGTCGTGGATTCGAAATTCACATTAGGTTTGAGTTTGACTTTCTCTTTCTTCACTCTCCCTTGAGACTTGGACAACGCTAGCCTGACACTTGCACGTCCTTTGGGAGACTAATACTGACTTGCCAAATGCAGAATGCCGTTAGCGAATGTCGAGAACTTTTGCTGCGTTGAATAAGAGAAAACCAGCGTTGAACGATTCCGGTCTGTACGGCATTTTTCTTCCGTTTATCGTTTTACAGATTTAACTCTCATTAAAGCTTAGCTCTATATTTGACAGGTTATACATTAATATTGATCTCATCAGGCGAATCGACATTGAAAGGGCCACTACTGAAATCATAAAAACAATAGTCTAAAATCACGTTAACGAGCATAGAAAGCAATAATGATTCTAAGAAAATATTCATTTCAAAACATTAAAACCATAGTTAGGAAGAAGAAGAAGAAGAAGAAGAAGAAGAAGAAGAAGAAGAAGAAGAAGAAAAAGAAGAAGAAGAAGAAGAAGAAAACAACAACAACAAAAACACAGTACCGAAGACGCGTGATTCTCCGCTAACGTACAACATCTTCATAAAGAAAAGTGCTGGAAAGGTTTACCACCATACCGACTTTGGTTTTTCTACCACTGAAGAATACTGAAAAAGTGCATATACCAAAGTTTACTGAACGAACACACACACACACACACACACACACACAGCGCGTCATGGACAAAGCGATCAGGGTGATCACACAGACCCACATTTTTCATACATTTTGAACAGAAAAATAGATGTCGCTGACAAAGCTCGGCTAGAAGCAACAACACCAAAGTACTGACACAGAATAACGACAACGGGAACAGCACGTGCTCCACAAGAGCCTCGTCGTCAGTAACAGCAACAGAGAAACGGCAGCAGAAGCAGACAAGAAAGAGAGAGAGAGAGAGAGAGAGGGGGGGGGGGAGAGGGGGAGAGAGAGGGAGACAGAGAGAGAGAGAGAGGGTGGGGGTGGAGGGTGTGAAGAAACGAGAGACAGACCACAGTAACAGAGGGAGTGAGGACAGGAAGAGTCAGGGGCCAGTTTCGTTGCAGGAGAACATGGAACACGTCGCATCTGTTACCATTTCCCCTGGTTCCGTCTCGTGTTAGGCGACCTCACGATAAGAAAATGCCCTTGCTTGGAAAACACTTTGAAGTACACGGCAATCCGTAATAAGACAGAAGGGCGGTAAACGTACACTGACCCTACTGATCAACATATCGATTAAACGACTCGCCAATTACCGATGATTAACGGTTCGATTCCATAATACCAATACCGTGCACTCGAGAACAAAAATAATTAACTAATGCCAAAACACGACTTATTTGGAAAGCTTATCTCCCAACACGACATGGTTCATTTAACACGCTCGACACTCTCCACAGAAATGAGAACAAAACCAGTCTGGCTGTGATGGGTTTCTCCGACGCCTTCGATAATATCTGAAAAAACAACAACTGGTTCTGATGCCATGGAATAAGCTGCAATTTAATGTTATTTGAAAATTTGCAGATTATCCAATAAAGCTGAATATTTCCCCCATCAAGAAACAGAACTCCCGCTTTTAAAAACTTTTTTCTTCTCAATCTCATTCTGAATATAGCAGCTTTCAAATCATTGTTCACAGACTGGCGAAAAGGGAGAAGAAAATCCGTACCCTAATCAGGAATAAACTAAAGACATCTTTCTTCTTTGACTGTGCACGCGAAGAACACAACCATCAGCGACCTCCATCTGTCTCGCAAGGCACAGGACTAGTTATGTTGAGGTTCTCACCGTAGAGTTTGAACAGCAGCTACAAAGGCTTCAAAGCCTCTGTCCTGTAGTGGCAGTCTCTGCACATACCTCGCAACAGAAAGCTTGTGAAGCTGCAAGAGGTAGACTAAAAGAATCTTGGTAAATGTCGACTGACATGAGATAAAAGAGGCAGCGTGTCGAGCCACAGGCAGAAGCTGAATTGTCACGCCAAACCACAGTAGTTTTCCCACACGCCACGTTATCTGCATGAGGTCGCCTAACACAGGCGGTTCGGGAGCCGTGTGCTGAACATCATCGCTTCACTGATAGTGCCTGATGGGGCTTGTGAAACAAGGCACGTGGATCTGGTGGCCTCCACTTTCATTGTCAGCTTCCACGGGCACTCTTATCAATTACATTAAAACAACACGCTTCAAGCTGGAAAAGGGTAAAAAGGTCGTGTGGTGTTCGGGGTGGTCTTCCTGCAGTTCCATGTCTCTGGCTGTCTGTCTCTCCTCTCTCTCGCATCATTGAGTGGTTTCGGTGTTTTGCGACATTAGATCTCTCTCCCTCTCTCTCTCTCTCTCTCTCTCTCTCCCTCCTATCTCCTCCCCTCTCTCTCACACACATTCTAATATGATTTTAATCACCTTACAAGAAGAATAAAAAGGAGGACAGGCGAATAAGGATGCGGAGAAGGTAAGTGGACGACAAATAGGAAGAGGTGGGTGATGATGACGATACTGGTGGTGGTGGTGGTGAGGAGGAGAAGGGAGAGGAAGGGCGAACAAAACCGAGAACAGATCGTGCAACCAGTGCAAGTAGGTATCAAGCAAATTGAACAAAACGAACTAATCAATATTAGGTCCAATATCATTATTCTATTCCCAAACAACGTGTCTCACACTCACAATGAAGAAACATATGTCAGCCAAGATGTGGTAAATCTGGAGCGCTTTCACTAATTTAGAAAACACAGGTTCTGTTTTTATTTAAAGGAAAAATCTCTCCGGAGAAAGATTAAGCCGAGCATCAAATTGTCTGGAAAAGGAAAATCACACCGGTGAAGGAAACCCATTGCCAGTCTCTCTCTGGAGAAAACAATTAATTTCTCAGGAGAGAGAGCACGGCATCAGTCTCTCTTTTGAAACACAGCGGCGTCAATATTTTTGACTCAAGGCCATGCCAGTATCCTTAGAGACAGCCACAACAATCCCTCGGGTGAAAGAGACTCATATGAATCTTTCTGGACGAAAAGAAAGAAGGGCCAAATCAATTTGTAGGGAAAGAATCAAAGCAATCATATTAGTCTTTCTGGAAATAAAGAATCAGACCAGTCTCTCTGGAGAAGGTGCTGTGTCAGTCTCTGGGGACAAACGTGCCATATCACTTCCTCCGAAAAAAGCGCGGTATTGTTAATGTGGAGAATTGGTTTCATAGCTCGAAACCCCTAAGAAACATGCGTCATCCACCCATCTGTCTGTCTATCTATCTATCTATCTATCTATCTATTTATAATTCTGGAAAAGAGCTGCATCTGTCTCTGACAAAGAAAGAGAAATATATCGTTGTCAATAGAGAATGATTACCGAAGAATCATTACCTCTTTTGAAAGGAAACAAAACGATTTTTCTAAAGAGAAATAACGAACGATAGATGTTTCTCTCTGAAAATCAATCAGCAAAACATAACAAAGAGTATGCTAAAATTACCGTTGTCGGTAAAACAATGTCGGAAACGGTTTCTGTGAGGATTGTATAACCACGGTCACTCTACTGTTCTTGTTTCGTGTCTCTTTGATGGTTGCATCAACATGAACTGTCGTTCCATTCACAGTTAAAGTCTGGAAGCGCTAGCAACAAAACAAGACGTGTGGTCTGAACGGCATCAACTTATCAGTCGATACAATGACAACCGTGATAATTATATCGTCTGAACGGCATCAACGTATGTCTATACAATCACAACCGAGATAATTATATGGTCTGAACGGCATCAACGTAACAGTCTATGCAATCACAACCGAGATATTTATATGGTCTGAACGGCATCAACGTAACAGTCGTACAACCACAACCGAGATAATTACAATTCGCGGGAAAATGTCAATAATCACAGCGCCTTTTTTTTCTCTCTCTCTTTCTGATCCTGCACAGTCGCACACGGGAACCAATCGACAGAAACCAAGCGACTAGGGGGAGGCCAAACTATACGGTTCCGGCGCCCGGATCTGAAACGAGGCAGAAAATGACATCACCACGGGAAATTAGGGTACCCAGCGCCCTCCGAGAAATGATGTTGTGATGAAGACCATATGACCATCGACTTCACCTTCCTTCCACCAAAATCCACCTGTTAACCCCTTTCTGTATACCACAACTCACCCCCACCCCCCCCCTCTCTCTTTGTGCTTCGTGGGCGCTCCAGTTGCTGGTTTTTACTGGTCTGTAGGTGGTTAGTTTGCTTAATGTGTTGCTTAGCACTGGCAGTAGAAGCAACGACTGCTGTGTGAGTTGCCGACTTTTTTTCCGGCAACTTTTTGCCAACGCAATATGTTCTGTACAATTTTTCTTCTTTAATACTGGCGACCTAAGCAATGGCGAGTTAAGTTTAAAGTTTTTATAGTAATGTAAAATAATTTCCTGTCTGCCCGTCACTTTTGATCAATTTGTTTTTCTCTATTTTTTTTATGGATCAGCCGATGTCGGTAAATAACAGGTATAAAGATAGTGAAAAACTAGTTAAAAAACCCCAAACACACCCAACAAACCCAACAACAACACTGTTACAACAAAACATAGCATCTCTCTGTTTCGCTCTCTCTCGCTGTCGATCTGTCAATCTGTCTGTCTGTCTCACTGTCTTGCTTCCATCCCTCACTCTCCTCCACCCCCCACCCCCAACAACGTCTCTGGCATGGCTGAAAATGTCACCGAGCGAATAATACCCTCAATGGATGCGAAGATTGGTTTACCATTGAGCACAGTCCTGCCATTCCTATGATCAAAAGCATCTCTCCTTGGGGATGTCGGTACACATCAAAGGAAAGCAGGTACCACTAGTCTAAGCTGGTTAGGTCCTTATCGCCTTGCAAGCCTGATAGCGGAGACGGTGGTGTGTGTGTGTGTGTGTGTGTGTGTGTGTGTGTGTGTGTGTGTGTTGCAAACCTGACAGCGGAGACGGTGGTATGTGTGTGTGCGTGCGCGCGTGTGTGTGTATGTGTGTGTGTGTGTGTTGTGAGCCTGATAGCGGAAACGGTGGTGTGTGTGTGTGTGTGTGTGTGTGTGTGTGTGTGTGTGTGTGTGTGTGTGTGTGTGTGTGTGTGTGTGTGTGTGTGTGTGTGTGTGTGTGTGTGTGTGCAGTCATCACAGTCTTTACAGACTACCACCCAAGTTCAGGGACTGTAATTATAGTAGCTTTCCCCTTTTGTCGAGTAAATCATGAATGTTGATAAAATGTGAACATTCCACTCACGACGGCGACAGATTGTGATACTATTTCTGGTTTGATGGGGTCAAACTGTGACTAAACGTTCATGAATGAGCTGAAAGTCGCGTTGACGGAGTCTTATTTAGGATATGTGGCAATCTTTTTACGTCCTTTCTTATGACTCTTGGTGGTGAGTTGAGTGAAACACAGAAAGAGAGAGAGAGAGGTGGGGAGGGAGATAGATAGAGACAGGGAGGGATGAATAACGAGAGAGAGAGAGAGAGAGAGAGAGAGAGAGAGAGAGAGAGAGAGAGAGAAACAGAGTGACAGAGAACGAGAACTATAATTTACAAAGACAGAGACAGACAGATATATGGACAGATAAAGAGAAAGAGGGACAGAAAGAGAGAGGAGGACAAAATGCAGAGCCAGAGAGAGAAAGAGAGAGAGAGAGGGGAGAGGGAGAGAGAGGGGACAAATACAGAGCCACACACACACATAGAGAGAGAGAGAGAAAGAGAGAAAGAGGGACAGAAAGAAAGAGGGGGACAAATACAGAGCCAGAGAGAGAGAGAGAGAGAGAGAGAGAGAGAGAGAGAGAGAAGAGAGGGACAAATACAGAGCCAGCGAGAAAGAGAGAGAGGGGGGGGGGGACAAATACAGAGCCACACACACATACACAAACACAGACGCTCCTCCCCCCCACCCACCCACCCACAGAAAATCAACCCAGGACACCAGCCACTCACCCGTCCAGGTCGTCTCCGTCTTGACCAGGAAGTAAAGAAGAGAGATCCGAGTCATCGTCGTTGTCTTTGTTCTTGTTGGACTTGTCCTTCAGGTCCGGCGGTGGGTCCTCTGCAACGGACACGTCACACGGCGAATAGAGCAGAACAGAATAAAATAGAACAGAATAATAATAATAATAATAATACAATGATGGTAACAATGATAATTACAACAACAATAATGGATACTTGTTGATCGCTTTTATCCCTGATAGGGAGCTCAAAGCGCTTTACAATAAAATAAAACACACACACACACACACTCACACACACACACACATAAACACACACACACACACAATATCATCAAGTCCACCGGGGTCACAAGGAATATTGAGAGGATAGTACATAAAAGGTACTAATATGAATCGTAAATCATTATACAAACACAGATACAGTTGGATTTCAGACTCATTATGCATGTGGATAGTATATGCATATGGATAGTACATAAAGGATACAAACATGAATGGGAAATCGTCATACAATCACAAATAAATTTGGATTTCAGACTCATATGCATATGGATAGTACACAAAGGATACAAACATGAATCGTTAATCATACGAACACAAATACAGTTGGATTTCAGACTCCTATGCATACATATAAGTTCTCGGGCATGCGGGACGTGACAAAATCAAAACCCCTTTGATATTTGGACCACACACCAAATCACACGAATAGCAGACCCGAACAGAGGGTACGAGGAAAAAAAAACCACTTGATGGTTATAAGCTATTACTGGCAAAATAATTATGAACTTACATAAAATACGAAAAGCATACGATAGCTAACGTAAGTCTGTGCAATACATTTTCAGACACAAGTAAGAGTTCTAGAAGTATCGGATCGTTAGGACCAACCAACAAAGTGTCTGGCTATCAGGACTTTTCACTGCAGTATATAAGGTTAGCGAAGTGGAAAACTGATACTCAAGACCAGTATTTGCAAAACATGGTAGGATGGAGAAACCGCAATACTTCGTGTGGAAACAAAGATGCGTGTGAGAATGAAATGCACCCGAGCAGAGGGCTGGTTCCAGTTACGTCAACACGTAAGAGGGGAAAACAGTAAGAGAACTGTGCTAAAACCGAAATAAATCTGGTTAAGAAAATGAAACCTTGATTGCAATGCAATACAACTGCAATACAATACAATACAAAACGATACAATACGGGACGACACAACACGACACGACACGACACGATACGATATAATTCAGTTCAGTTCTGTACCTCACCGCACATTACAGTGGATGAACAGTGTAGTGCAGCAAATACGATGCAGTACGATACAAGACAAGAAGACACGACACTACTCAATAGGCTACGAACACAACACAACCCAACCCAACAGAACACAACATAGTTAAACAAGTAACAGAACGCAGCGCAATACAACCCTCCAGCACCCATGACTGATAACAACGAGCCACACATCGGCCACTGGAGGATCGCCAAGAGCAGAATCACATCCACTGTTGTGTTCAATGTGGCAAAAATGTCAGCAGGGAGAGGGAGGGGGGAGAAGAGGGGGGGCATTCTCCACAGGGATGTGAATGGTGAATGTCAATGGGTGAAGCGGTTGGATATTCTGATCAATTATGAAACATGCAGGTCACTTTCCACACACTGACATTGGAAATACGGAAACGCTCCATAGTGACGAGTATTATATAGTCTGAAGCCACACATTTGATCGATTCAATAAAATACATACTTGTATTGCTTAAAGTCACAGCTTGCATTTGACGTTTTCCATGTGTTAACTGGGCATAGGGGAAGGATGTGGATGGGGTGTAGAGGGAGATCTTGCCATGTGGGCAGCGATTAGCATTCGACCGTCTGAATGCACTTTCATAGAACCCCACCCCCTTCTCTCTCTCTCTCTCTCTCTCTCTCTCTCTCTGTGCTTCCTCAACCAACTCACCGTTTTTGACGGTTAGTATCCCCGTGGTTTCTTCCTCCCCGAAGTGGTTGGTGGCTTTACACGTGTAGTACCCGGTGTCCGAGGACCGCAAATCATCCATCCGTAACCTGTGACACACATACAGAATCACACACAATCGTTAGAAATCATTAAAACGTGTAGCATTGTACACGCGTTAATTAATCAATGCTCTGTGTTGCGCGTGCATGGACACACAACACACACACACACACACACGTTGCAGGCTGAAAAAAAAAAAATCAATATCTTTCTCATCACCCCCCACCCCTCTCTCTACAATGACCAAAAACGTACTGCGAATAAATGAACAACCAGTTAAAAAAAAATAATAAAGAAAAAAAAGAAAGAAAAAAGAACAAAAAAAAAGAACACGCACTTCAGTGCATACAGCTGGCTGCAAAGAAAGTGACAGGTGTATATTAACAACACTGTCAGTTTGTTTTCTTGCACGTGCAGCAGCAAGCGTTGTGTCAATGCTTTCCTTCCCCCCCCCCCCTTTTGTGGCGTTCCATCTTTCAAAACCGAACACGCTCGATCAGTACTGTGAAGCTGGGGCACAGGTACGTGGGACAGGAAGTATGGGAAGTATAGGGAATACTTTTGTTGTTGCTCAATCTTCTTTCTTTCTTGTTGTTGCTCCATATTCTTTCCCTTTCGTCTACGTGTTCGGGAATAGTGTAACACCAGAACCAATGTATACAGTTCTGTCGCCTTTTATCATATATACATAGCTTTAAAGAAATAGCCCGCCTGAATACCTATATATAATATATATGATATCACTGAACACACACATATATATATATATATATATATATATATATATATATATATATATATATATATATAAGGGGATTAAGAAATATCGAGGCTAGGAGATGAAATGATTAACAAACAGTAAAGAGTGGCAACTCTCTCCATTCACAATGTACACAACTTTAAGTCAGTGCTGCTTATTTACCTGTGTCCTAGCTGAATCGGAAGTGTAAGCAGCACTGACTTGAAGTTGTGTACCTTGTGAATGGAGAGAGTTACCACTCTTTGCTATATATATATATATATATATATATATATATATATATATATATATATGCATACATGTAGAGGGAGGGAGGGGGGGAGAGAAGGAGAGAAACAGACAGACAGACACACACACACACACACAGAGAAAGAGAGAGAGAGAGAGTCATTAACGATTCACGTGTCATACAAACAGTGGCAGAACAGAAGGAAGAAAAGGGGAAGGAGTGTGGGGGTTAAATGCTGTCAAGGCACGACTTTCCTCTCCACATACAATAATCATACTTGAAAAGACGGAATGCAGATGTAGGTCCTTTGACAACCTTATCGAGTCACACACACACACACACACACACACACACACACACACACTTGACAACTCCCCCCCCCCCCCCCCTGCCCAACACACCTAATATTTTGCATCCCAAACCCATTGATACATTAAAAAGAAAAGCTTGGAGCTCAAACGGGTATCTCATCTGATGAACAAAGCAATCCTAAGCCACCAAGTCTCGCAGGGAATCAGGACCTAATAAGAGAGAGAGAGAGAGAGAGACAGACAGACAGATAGACAGAGACAGAGAGATCGTGAGGACAAGTAAAGACTGGAGAATGTGGTCTGAGTTGTAAAAGGAATCTGTGGCAGGGACAGGTTGATTTACCAGCTAAAAACGCTTTGTTTCCTTCTCCTCGTTTCTTTAACTATGATCTAATAACAGGGCTGTAAAAAAGAGAAAAGAAACTGTGTGCTGTAGTGAACCATCCCTTACACACTAATGGGTGGGTAATAAAAGGGGTGGGTAGTCGGGTTTCTGGGTTGACCTGTGACTGTTTGTCTGGCCTGGTTCCATGGGCACCACCCGAGCTGTCCGTGCATTCCAAAGTATTAACCCCTTACTTCCTGTTACTCTGTGTGTGTGTGTGTGTGTGTCACTGTGTGCGTGCGTGCGTGTGTATGTGTCACTGTGTAAGTGCGCGCACGACGCGCGCGTGCGCATGTATGTGTGTATCTAATAAGGGGAAAGAGAGGGAAGGACAGAGAGGGTAAGAATACATAATTATAACGTGTGTTTTAGCTTGTGTGTGTGTGTGTGTGTGTGTGTGTGTGTGTGTGTGTGTAAATGTGCCACGCACACAAGCCCCCCTCCCCCTCAGCCCACCCCCCCAACACACACACACAAAAGCGAGCGAGCTGAATGCCAAACGAGCATACCCATATAAATCAACATGGTACGTAAAAACAAAACTGCACTTCAAACAAAAACGGATTACCCCCTACCTCTCCCTACACCCCACCCCACCCCACCCCACCACCTCTTACCCCACCCTCTTCCGACCATTCATACCCACAACACCAACAACAACAACAAAAAAACCCGTTCCGTTTCGCTCGCGCACCCTCACACGCACCCGCACCCCACGCACCTACTCCCACCCACCCACACAAGCCTCAGCCAGTTTCCCCCAAAAGGCTGAGAATGATCTACCGAATTCTTGATGCGTTCGTACTTTGACTGGGAAACGGAGGAACACGAATAACCTCTCTGTTATATCGTTTCGCGATAATGAATGCCGAGGAAGAGGTTTCCAGCATCGGCATCGGTTCCGTTTGGCGTGCAGATACATCCTTTTTGTATCCCGCTGACTCGGCGTCTGGTTCTTCTCCGCCACAACTGTCTTTGATTTACACTGAGAGTAAAACACACAGAGAAAGAGAGAGAGTGGGAGGGGGAGAGAGAGAGAGGGCAAAAGGCACACACACACACACACACACACACACACACACACACAGCGAAAGAGAGAGACAGAGAGACAGGGAGTGAGAGAGAGAGAGAGAGAGAAAAGAGAGAGAGAAAGTGGAGAGGGAGAGGGGAGGGACACCCCCCCCACCCCCGTCGCCCCCACACACACACATATATATATATATATATATATATATATATATATATATAGAGAGAGAGAGAGAGAGAGAGAGAGAGCGAGAGAGCGATAGATAGAGAGAGAGAGAGAGAGTGAAGGATGAAAGAACTGAGAATTATGATTCATCAGTAATAGACATAGAAATACAGAAAAGAGGAAGAGAGACTAGATGCAGAGAAAGAGGGGGCAACAGAGAGGGAGAAAGAGGGTGGAAGGAAGAGAGGAGAGAGAGAGAGAGAAAGAGAGAGGGGGGACACATACATATACGAATACAAACACACAGATATGAACAGACGCGCGCGCGCCCACATACGCATTCACACCCCCCCCCCCCCCCCCGCCCCGCCCCCTCCCCCAACACACATATCTCCCTCACCCCACACCCAACTATCCCCAAGTCCTCCTGACAGACAAGGGAAAACGGATGGCTTCAATCCTATTATCAGAAAGGGAAGCGTCCCCCCCACCCCCCCCAAACACCCCTCTCCTCCCCTCTCGCACAAAACAATGATTGCTTTTCCTCTCATCCATCAAGACAAACGCATACAACTCATTCGCAGATATTTGTCAGCGAGCTACACAACCCTCTGTCTCTGCAGCAAAACTGCTGCTACAAAACTAATATCGTTTTGTCAATTGATCCATCATGTTCCTAACAGCTTCTTTTATTTCTTTTTTTTTTTTTTTTTTTGGCTGTTTTCGTCATCCATCGTGTAAACTCCCTTTTTGTGGATGGTGGTCATCGTAGGTGTTTTTTATATATATTTTTTTAAACTTCTTGTTATCTATTCTACTTTTTAATGTCCAGCCTTGGAAAGTTCCGGAAAGTATTTTTACGATGTCCATCATCTCAATCAGCGGTTTATGGAAAAGTTATAATTTTGTGTTGCATCTCTGTCCCTGTCTCTCGCTCTCTCTATCTCAATCAGGCGTTCAATATATATATATATATATATATATATATATATATACATGTGTGTGTACCACTGTGTGTTTATGCACGCGTGGTTACGTATGTGTGTGCGCGCACATCTGTGTTCGTACCTGTGTGCACGCCACAGACAAGCTTATTGTCCATCACTATGCGCCATTGTTTGACGAAATTCACCACCAAAATAAGACATAAGCACCAAGTATTCAATTGTTTGTCTCACTCAGCCCTCCAATCTTCCCTTCTAGAAGAAGATTATGATGATGAAGGAAGAGGAGGAGGGAGGAGGAGGAGGAGATTGAAGAAGAAGACCGAGGAAGCCTGAGAATAAGAATGAGAAAAACAATCACCACTGGACGTAAGGGAAGTTGGGAGGAGATAAAACAGCGAGGTTAAAAAAAGTAGGATGAAAAGGAGAAGGGTGAGAACTTGGAGAGAAGGAGGAGAAAGATAAGGACGAAGAAGAAGAAGAAGAATGAGAAGAAGAAGAAGCATGATAACAAAAAGTAGACTGATCATGATGTACAAGAAGAAGAAGAAGCAGAAGAAGAAGAGAAGGAGGAGGAGGAGGAGGAGGAGCATGATAACAAAAAGAAGCAGACTGATCATGATGTACAAGAAGAATAAAGTCACCATGGGACGTACAGGAAGTTGGCAGGAGATGGAGGAGCTAGGTGAACAAACAGTAGCAGGAGAAAGAGGAGCTGGAAGATGAGGAGAAGGAAATGGAGAAGGAAAAAGAAGAAGAAGATGTAGTATGAGGACGGCGGAGAGAGATATAGAGAGAGACAGAGAGAGGGAGAGAGAGAGGGGAGAGAGAGAGACAGAGACAGAGACAGAGACAGAGAAAGACAGACAGATAGAGACAGAGACAGAGAGAGATGTGCCAAGACCAAACCTACAGGACAGTACGTGGACGCACGACCAGTAAGCCTTCCTGTCACAGGAAATGACAGGGGACTTATTTCCCCTGTCAGCACGTGATCACATAGACTGTGCTCTATGCATACAGAGATGATCGGATTAATCGATATATTATACTTTTCGTGGCATTTTGTCTTTTGTGTGTGTGTGTATACATTCTGCTGGTGCAGACTATTACGATTCCAGTATATCTTCTCCCCTACGTTCTTCTTGTGGCTGCTGCTGCTGCAGTTAATGTTGTTCTCTCTCATTATCATTATTATTATTATGAGCATTTACGCCTCATCTTGAAAATAAGCCCTAGGCGTTTACAAATAGAATGAACACAAATGTAAATACCAACAAACAACGACAACAATTGAAAAGAGATACTAAACATTATCAAAAATTATTCACCCCCCCCCACCCGCTTACATACACACAAGCACACGCGCACGCACACACACACACGTCACAGCACACAATCGTAAATAGCACACAATCAACAATACAACCAACAATTTCAACTCATACAGTACATTCGAGAACAGAAGGGTCTAATTTCATTTATTCAATTTTGTAATCGTAAAAACTGTTGAGAGGGGCTGGGGATTGGGAATACTCGGATAACTGAACTCGTTAATCAATCATTCTCAAGACAAGGAATATCGTAAGCTGCAAAATCAAGCGCCTGTATTCAGAACGGTTTTTGGTGATTGTTGATAGTTTGTTCATTACCTCTTTACATTTAATCAATCTTATTTTTGTTTTTGGTTCTATTAAATCTGAAATCCATAAAGCTTTGGCCAATATAACAATACAGTAAACGTTCCCATTTCAACTCATTCGAACATGAAGCTTTTCCGGTGTTTATGTGGTGAACTATTATTATCTGCAGAAGGGATGCTATCCCGGGCGAGGTACACCTCTATACCCACACAATTACACTGGTTTGCACTCACGCACAAACGGTCTCTTTCCTTCAAAGCCCCCCCCCCCCCTCCCCATCCCTCACCTCCCATCCACGGTGGGCAGAAGCACGCAGCACGCAGCACGACCGACACACACAGTCCGCGGGATACAAAGACATACCAACAAAGTAAACATACATGGGGAAGATAGAAGCAGGGATGGGTGGGTGCGGGTGTGCACGCACGCACAGATATAGAAAGACAAACACAAGATTGACAGATGATAGATAGACTGGCGGATAGATAGAGAGAGAGATAGACAGATAGATAAATCGAGATACAAAGAAACAAGAGGAAGATAAAAGTTTTCACCCCAACCACGTTTCTTCTTCCAGCCACCAACCACCCCACCACCCCTTGACCCAACGCACACAGCAGTAGAAAAAGGAAAGTATAAAACGCGGCACACTCGGCAGTTCAGCATCGAAAACAGGAAAACGAAGTCTCCATTGACCTGTTCTTGAAGGGAGAAAACCAGTTCAATGCCAGGTTGGGGGGGCTCCAGAAAGACGCGACATGATGCACAAATGGTGGAAAGGAGTTATAAGAATTTGCATTTGAACATAAGTAAGAACACTTTATGACTTTGGTGGGGTTGGGGGTGGGCTGGGGGGCGGAGGGGACGGAGGGGGGAAAGGCAGGTGATGTGTTATGAGGTGTGAAATGGAACTGGGTGAGGTGACGTTGGTGTTGGTTGTGGTGGCGGTGGAGGGGGGTTGGGATATGGGAAAGATCCGGTTTCATTAGAACAATTTTGTTCCGGAGCTCCGAACCCAAACAGGCCGAAGCGGGCCAGTGAGTCGGCCGGTGAGTCATGATGCCAAAGCTTCAACGGGGGAAGAAAACACGGCACAGAAAACCCACACTGCCAGCTTGATTAGTTCGTTACAAAAATTGAAGCAGATATTGTCGAGTTCCAGAGGAATGATTAAGCCTTTTTTTGTTGTTGTTTTGGAACTGATTAATCTCAAAGTATTTTTAAACGTATCAATTTTGGTTTGAGAAATACACTTAATTGGATTTCACTATATGTGTGGTTAATATCATGCACCGTATTTGTTATGGAGACATACACTGTTATGAATAAAAGAAGCAACCCGCGTTACCCGAAAGGGGGAGAGAGAGAGAGAGAGAGAGAGAGAGAGAGAGAGAGAGAGAGAGAGAGAGAGAGAGAGAGAGAGAGAGAGAGGAAATAGCCAGCAGCAACTTCTCTATCACAACATAAAACACTGGTTCAGTATAAAATTATGTGAAACAGGCGCCACTTACAAGAGCGATGATAACTTCAGTAATCCGCTTGTTTTCATATGCCGTTGTATATACCATTGTATGTGCATTGAGTATTTCATGGGAGGAGCTTAGAGCCCAGTATATGGAGAGTTTACGCCATGTGAGTACATTATTATCATTGTTGTTATTATTATCATTATCATTATTATTAATATCATTATCATTATTATCATCACTATTATTCCACGTCACTGCTATCAGAGCTGCCAAAGATACGAACCATCGAACCTTTGCCATTACCAAAGATCATTGTACAGCTGCTGCTGCCGATATTGCTGTTAATAGCCAGTGGTGTTGTGTCGCATTGTGTTGTGTTGTCTCCACTGGCTCCTTGTTTCACACAGAATAAAGTACAAGATCAGCACTCTATGTTATAAATGTATTCACAAATCAGCCCCTTCCTTTCTCTGTGGCTGCCTTCACCTCTACACTCCATCTCGCTCACTACGATCGGCTTCGGATCCACTCTGTTTTCACATACCCAGATTCAAACACTCGACTGTTGGCCGCCGTTCTTTCTCTGTCTCTGGACCTTGTAATTGGGGTGAACTTCCTCTTTCGCTTCGTCAAGTCTCCAAACTCAGCTCTTTCAAGTCTGGCCTTAAAACCCACCTCTTCCCCAAATAGCCTCCCTTCCCTGCCTCTCCCTTGTCTTCAATTTCTCCAGTTTTAGAGTTATGCATGCGTGTGAATGACTGGTGCGAAAGCGCTTTGATTTGTCTCTGCACAAGATTCAGCGCTAAATAAATACCATTATTATTATTATCATTATTGTTATTATTGTTGTCCTGTTTTGTGCTGTGTTATGTTGTGCTGTTCTGTTGCATGTAACTAACAACCACTGTATCAGTTACAGGTTTCCTTGTTCGTTACACAAAGAAGTTTCTGATTTACTTTCACCCCCACTGTGATCTGTTGTGTGGTGTTGCATGCATTCATTCTCCAGTTCGTTCAGGCTTGTCCGTGGAGCATTTCTGTCTGAATAAAGTTAACGTCCTCGTGCCACCCTTTTCTCTGCTACTGTTTCGGCCATATGAAAAAAAAGAAAGAAAGAAAATCTGTTCTGCACGCCCAACCTTCATGTGAGGCTCACTGACATTTCGCTCAATGTGGCTGCAAATAACACGTTCGTTTGCATTGATACCCATCACCCACACCCCCCTATCCATCCTTCTCCAACCCCCTCGCCTCCCACCCACTCTCTCTCTCTCTCTCTCTCTGCGTGTGAATAAGGGAAGTTCACATCAACGAGAATTATCAGGTCAATTCACAGTTTTGAATCAAGAAACATGTTCTTGGCAAAATGCCTGCACTAACACGGTCCCTGTTCTTTCCCTTCTGTCCGCTGTTATTTCTGTCTTGTTCTTTCATTCTTTCCTTTTTAGCTTCCCTTTTTCTTTTTTTTTCCTTCCCTCTATTATTTTCCTTGTCTTGCTGTTTGCCTTTCTTTCTTTCTTTCTTTTTATTTGCATTCTCCGTCAGAGATCAAACCTGAAGGTGGGTGGAAGCGGCAGGGCCCTGTGTCCTCCCCTGTCGTTACAACAACAAGTCAAGACCCCCCCACCCCTCCTGTACATCACGGACCCGGCGCAAAACGCCAGTCAGACAACCCGGGCAGGCGAAGGGGCGCGGTGGGGGGGTAGAATGGGGATGGAGATGGGGGACGGGAGGGGGGGCACAAAGGGAGAGAAGAAAAAAGAAAGGCAGAGCGGCAAGGCCATCACTGCGTCAGGTTGTGTAACTAAACACCTCCCCGGTGCACCCCTGACAATGTTTAGTGGCCACACAAACAGACACACACGTGCTGCGTTGCGGGGGAGGGGGAGGGGCAGGGGGAGAGGGAGGGGTTGTGGGGGTGGGTGGGGGTAAGGGTTGGGGGTAGTGGGGGGAAGAATTAACTGGTACGAACACGCCCATTGCAAGCGATTCATCTCCTTGATTGTGTGCTTGCACGTGGTTGGGACTGAAAGGAGGTGGGCGGGAGGGTGGGTGGATTGGGTGGGGGGGGTGGGGGGTGACAGGGAGGAAGGGGTGGGTGTGGGAGGGGGGAGGGATGATGGGTGGGGATGAGATGGTATCAGGAGGGAGGAGGATGGAAGAAAAGACGGACGTTCACGACTTGTTCTGGGTTGGTCGCTTGATGTAGTCACGAGGACCGCGATTTCTTTTTTTTTTTTTTTTTCTCTCTCTCTCTCTGGTTTCGCAGGGTTTTTTTTCATGTGTGGAGCCACTCCCACCCCCTGCCCGCCTTCCGTAAGAAACAAACGCATTAAACACCCAACAAAATCAAAACATTTGTAGATTTTCATCAAAATCTATGACAAACTTTTCACAGAGTGAAAACAGCTGTCGTTTGCTCTGCCACACGTGTGAACATCATCTTTGAACAAATGGCTTCTCACGGTACTCATTGCTACATATCCTATTTGCTCAGCTTTGTCTTCAACGTGTCAGATTTCAACCAAGACAGATTTTTGACAATTCTTCTATCTTCCGGAGTCAAAAACAAAGATTATTGTAAAAGGGTCTGGGTTTATCTTGTTGAGATAATAAAGTATTCTGTATCTGTATCTACTAATTTTACTTCATTACTCGCTGCATCGGCCTATGAATTCCTGGTCTTGTGTTGCTGCTGCTGCTGCTCTCTCTCTCTGTGTGTGTGTGTGTGTGTGTGTGTGTGTGTGTGTGTGTGTGTTTCTGTCAGTCTCTTTGCGTCTTTGTCTGTAGCTGTGCGCAAAATGTGACTGCATACGCACGCACGTGCTTAAACGTTAAAGAGGTAAGCCCCCCCCCCCCCCCCACCTCCCAAAAAAAAGAAGAATCACGGTACCAGCGTGACAGACTATTTCTGGCACGGCCGCACGTGTTCCGGGGGAAAGGTGTGAATCAACGCTCTGTGCTCTGTCCACACCTGGTACAGGTGATGTTAATTGTCTGGGTCAGCCTGTCTCTCACTCCCCCCAACCTCCCAGCCCCCCAGGCCCCCTCCTGGCAAAGTTCTACAGTAGCCAGCTTCCGTCTGCTTCCTTCCTACCCGTCCTATTATGCCCCCTCCCTCCATATCTCCCCTCCCCAACCCCCACCCCCATCCTTCCAGCTCCTCCCAATTACAGACGTTTACGTCGTCCTTGTCATCGTCCAGTATGTAACATGCCTCCTTATTCCCCACCGTCCCCCCTCTCATCTCCGCCCCCCCGCCCGTCCCCCCACACCCCATCCCTTTCTTTCATCCAGCCAGTCCCTCCCAGGCTGGTGTCAGCAGCACTAAGTGTTGCCAATCATTAAGTGGGTTCATTAATTACTGCGGAGAGAGCCGGCTTTTCCACCTCTCCTCAGTTAACCAGGTGCAGGTTTCGCTGTGGTGTGTAGTGTGGTGTGTGTGTGTGTGTGTGTGTGTGTGTGTGTGTGTGTGTGTGTGTGTGTGTGTGTGTGTGTGTGTGTGTGTGTGTGTGTGTGTGTGTGTGTGTGTGTGTGTGTGTGTGTGTGTGCGTGCGTGCGTGCGTGCGTGTGTGTGTGTGTGTGTGTGTGGTATGTAGTGTGTGTGTATGTGCTGTGTGTTTGTGTGTGTGGTATGTTGTGTGCGTGTGTGTGTGCGTGTGTGTGTGTGTGTGTGTGTGTGTGTGTGTGTGTGTGTGTGTGTGTGTGTGTGTGTGTGTGTGTGTGTGTGTGTGTGTGTGTGTGTGCAGCCTCTGCTGCGGCTTGTTTGGTGTGGTGGTGAGGTGGTTGATAAATGTGTGTGTGTGTGTGTGTGTGTGTGTGTGTGAAGGAACGGATAGGTTCATTTATATGTGTGTAGTGTGCACGTGTTACTGTAAATAAGAGCACGCGCGCGCATGTCTGTGTGTGTGTGAATGGAAAAAACATAAAAAAAAACAGACAGAAAAACATGAGACATCTACAGACAGACAGTCAGGCAGACAGAGCAGCGTTTGTCTCTGTCTTTCTGCTTAAGGTAAACAAGATTCCCATCAAGCAAAACTTTTCAAAAGGAAATGGAATCTTGACAGCAGCACATTAGAGACAGCGACAGAACTTGAACAACAACACCCACATAGCAAACTGCCACAACTCCCTCAGTCATACATCAGACGACCCGGAACAAATGATCCGCCAGCACTGTCCACAGGTGAGATATTTACGATCCACACTCTTGGCAAACAAACACCTTCAGCTTCGAGAAATAAACAATCATCAACTGAACAGAGGCAGGATCATTATTTTATATAACTCTAACCACACCTATTTTCGTCTGGTTTGACGTAGACAGAGGAAGGAATTTTTGTTGTTGTTGTTGTTGTTGTTGTTGCTCGAATCTTGCGTAGTCAGGGAGAGTTTTCAACACCGAAAACGGAATATGGCTAACTAAACTTACTGGCGTGGAGAAACGGTCAGATTCGTGTAAATCCTACCCGTACACATGAGAGAAGGTGGGAGCTGTAGCTCACAAATGAAAAGAGAGAGAGAGAGAGAGAGAGGAGAGAGAGAGAGGAGAGAGATAGAGAGAAGGAGAGAGAGACACATAGAGAGAGACAGGAGAGAGAGAGGAGAGAGAGGTAGAGAGAGAGGAGAGAGAGAGAGGGGAGAGACAGGTAGAGAGAGAGAGAGGAGAGAGATAGAGGTAGAGAGAGAGAGAGGAGAGATAGAGGGAGAGAGAGACAGAGGTAGAGAAAGAGAGGTAGAGAAAGAGAGAGAGAGAAGGAGAGAAGATAGAGGTATCAGTATCAGTATCAGTAGCTCAAGGAGGCGTCACTGCGTTCGGACAAATCCATATACGCTACACCACATCTGCCAAGCAGATGCCTGACCAGCAGCGTAACCCAACGCAACGAGAGACAGGAGAGAGAGAGGAGAGAGATAGAGGTAGAGAGAGAAGGAGAGAGAGACAGAAGTAGAGAGAGAGGGGAGAGATATATCTGTCAAATCTAACGTAGACACAAATAGTCGTCTGGGCTCTATGAGTCAGATCTGATTAACACAGCACAGAGATTGTCTTCTGTGGTGTGACGTGTGTCTGAGAGTGAGCATGAATGAGAAAAATGATAAGCATAAAAAAAAATCCATTATTATACCTGTTTTGCTTCTTGTTAAAAACACTGCTTTAACATATTTTTCCATTTTTTAGAACAGTCCAGGCATCTATATTTTATTTGCTCATATTTGTTGTGGTTTTTCTTCATGGGAAGCACATGTTGTTTTGTGGTATAGTGAGGATATATATTTATGTATATCGACATGTGTTGCATGATGGAAGAAAAAAAAAAGAAAAATGTGATAGTCTTCTGCAAATGTAAGGATAAGAAATAAAATGGGAATATCATCTTCTGATGAACACCTTGGAACGGAGAACTTCGACTAAAGTGATGTTTGACAGGCAGTGTCCTCAAGAATCCGCGTGCAACCCTTGAGAAAGAAATCCCCGCAAATTAAATTTTGATGAAAATATTTTCAAAAGAATATCGTAGAGAAAAAAAAATGAAGGGGGGGAAAAAAGAGAGAGAGAGAGAGAAAGTTTAGCACTCTTGACCAGGTTCTCTCTCGACTCACTGAGTCCGCACTGATTACGACATCGCTGTCAAGACTCTTGGAGGCGGGGGAGTGGGGGGTTTACTTGACTCACCGCACGGCAACTGTAAGTTAACACACGCAGCATGCTTCACGTGCTTCCTTGTAAACACACAGTGTGAACTGTTTACGGTGCATCTGGCTCTAATCCTCTTAGTTTGACGCGGAGGCCCGTGTAGATACTGCCTGGTCCTGACAACTCTGACACACAGGGAATGGCAACATGCGTCATGTCCTTGTTCACCTTGTCCCGGGCTGTAAATAAGCCGGCAGTGTTTACATCGGCTGGGGTGAGGGTGGGGGGGATGGCAGGGGTTTTAATGCTGTGATCCAAGAGAAGATTATCATTATAAAGTGCATGCATCAGGGCGGACTGAGTGGGGATAGGGGTGGTGGGGGAGGATCAGGGGGAGGGGTGTACCGATAGGAAAGAAATTAATATATATATATATATAAGTGGAAAGGGTGCAATTTATGGGGAAGCAAAAATAAAATACGAATCGGACGAATGGAAAGTTACTTTCTATTCTCATTTGTCTTAAAGACATAACTTTTTTTTTGTAAACAAGCACACGATCAGAAATCACACACACACACACACACACACACACACACCAGGACACAAATCTGCGAAAATATTAAATTCGATTTGTGAACACCCCAACAAAAACAAAATGCAAGAAAAGCCAGAAGCCTTGTAGGAGTGGTGGAGGGGAAGGAAAGGAAGGGAGGGGAGGGAAAGCAAATGCAAAGATGAAGATAGATATGAAGTTGGGGGAGTAGTAGTGGAGGAAGAGGAGAAGACGGAGGAGGGTAGGGCAGGGTAGGGTATGAAGGGGTGGGAGGAAGAAGCGGGTGTTAGTGCCGGAAATATGTCAAGATAGGGACCCGAGTATAAACATGCCGAGTGGCAGGGTGGCAGGAGAGGTCACTGCAGACAGAACATGGCACCATGGACTGGAGGTGTGGGGGGCCGGGGAGGGGGAGGGAGGGAGGAAAGCTCTCCGGCACCACATGCACGAGCATTTTTCTCACCGCGCGGACACCGGCGGGTCTCGAGGTATAGTAAGGGAAGCGAGCAAACGCAGGGACTGAGTAGAGGGAGGTGGAGAGAAAACAGTCATATGCATTACCATGTGGGACGGGAAACAAACAGCGACGGTGAGGGCAGAACGGACTGACCCACCCGCAGCTGGTACCTCGCATGGTCCTACTAGCACACGCTTTGCTGGCATTCTTTACGACTACCACACATATTCGGGCTCCTTGCGACGACCATATCTGGCGGCGATGCCCAGTCCCATGCGCGTGAGAGAGGGTATGAAAAAAAGCATTCTTTTCCGAAATTTACGATGTAATGGGAGATTGGTCTGTGGCTTTTCAAAACTGTATATAAACACACGCTGGACGCTCGGGGTGGGGGGCAGGGGGTAGTGGGAGAGGGAGGGTGCGGCGTGAACTTTGATTCATGTCTAGTGTGGGTGACCTTGTTCCGCGACGTGACATAAAACAGAGACAGACAGACAGACCTGACAGGTATCAGCCAGGCAGAAGACAGACAAGTTAAGAGAACGTTTTCAGATAGTTATGAAAGTGGGGAAATCTTTGCACACTATGATAATAATATGAACAATCTTCACCCGATCTCACAACCTTACTATTTTGCCGCTCCTCCCGCCTGCTACAGTACACTTTCTATTGTTTTGATAGAGGACGTTTATAGATGGCCGCTTCCTATAGCTAAATCCATGCTTTCTATTATTTTGATTGAGAGAACGTTTTTAGATGGCCGTTCCTCCTCCCCCTACAGCTAACTCCACGCATTCTATCGTTTTGATAGAGAACGTTTATAGATCGTTGCTCCCCCTCCCCCGATAGATCAAACCACGCTTTCTATTGTTTTGATAGAGAGGACCTTTACAGATCGCCGCTCCTTCTACCCCCCCCCCCCCACACACACACACACCATCCTACACATAATTTCATACTTCCTAAATCCGATGTAAGCTTGCAAAACCACTTGTTTGAGCGAAGAACTAACTGTACCCGGCAATTGCACCCGGCGGAAGGCGGACTGTCAGAAGTTGGCACCCAAACAACCCACGTCAAGCCCTCCCCGCTCAACTGACGTTGAATGGCCACCCGTACCTGCTGACTGCGTGGAACTGAGGTGACACTCGCTCAGACACAACAACACAGTGTGTGTGGAGAAAAAATGGTGAGGTGAGAAGTGTGTGTGTGGGGGTGGTGGTGGCTGGCTGTATATTCTGATGTAAGTACAACCATGTTCCCCCCTGATATATATATATATATATATATATATGTGTGTGTGTGTGTGTGTGTGTGTGTGTGTGTGTGCGTGTGTGTGTGTGAGCGTGTGTCTGTGCGCGCTCGCTCGCGAAGCGCGTGTATAGACGTAGTAATTATATATAAAATTTAAACTCTCTCTCACACATACACACACACACACACTCTCTCTCTCTCTCTCTATATATATATATATATTTACAACAACAACAACAACAAACGTAGGCCAATGACCCCGACAAAATCTGAGTCATCGAAACAGACGAACAATACGAAAACACGAATGAAAAGAATCCGCCTCATCCACCTTCACTGCCCCACCAAGAACCGTTCAGAGTGCAGCTCATGCTGCCAATATCATTTGTGTAAAGCCAAAGCCTCTGGCATCTGTGTCTGACTGGACACAACTCCTGCCCAGGAGCCAGTTGCATTGCTCGGACGGAAGAGCCTAGTATGGTCGTAACCCGCTACTAACTGTATGTAGGATGGAACTGACCAATGGCGTAGTCACGTGTAACTGTCAAAAAGTTAGAACCAAGTATTGCAACTGGCTCCTGGGGGACAATGGTGTAGTTGTCGACAACCGACGTGTACTGGAAATCCCCAAGCGACGGAACAACAATACTTCAACAGGAAACTGACTGCACACGAGAAGAAAAGAAGTGAGAAAAAATAAGATAAAAGAAAAAGGAAAGACAGAAAGAAAAGAAAGAAAAAACAACAAAAAAGAACACACACACACACACACACACACAACAACAACAACAACAACAACAACAACAACAACAAAAACAGACAGGAAGAACCCGTCGAATATCAGGGTCATTTATGAATCTGTTAGCCCAACATTATCACATAATAGGGTCTTGTCGAACATTTTTTTCCGTAAAACTATTTACACACAACTGCACTGGTATGACTAAGAACAGTGCCAAAGCAGCAAAGTGCTTTATTACATGAACGTTCGTCGTGTGGAAACAACAACAATAACAGCAGCAACAACGAAACAGTTGCCAAGACACAACCAACCAAACAAAAACCGGTTCACATCCTAACCCGAGAAAAAAAATCACCCCAAAACAATGAACGCATCATTAATAATTGCATGGACCAACTGCAGCCTGGAAAATATCCCTCCTTCCCTCCCCTCCCTTCCCGTAACCCCTACCCCCCTTTCCTTCACACGGGACCACTATGGCAGATGTTAACCCCCTCCACCCCACCCCCCAAAAAAAACCCCAAAAAGCGAAATCAGCGCAATCAAAACCCACTCTTCATTTGCGGACGACATCAAGACAGACGTTTTATCTCTCTGATCGACCCGGCTCTCCAAGCTGTGGCGCGGATCACGTGTCCGGCCCTTCTGCGCTGTCCTCTGACTGCCGTCACACGGTTAAGCCATGCCTCTGTTGTTCCGTTTCTGAGACGGGCTTTGGGAATTCTTGCAGACGATACGATACAACACAACACAACACAACACAGAGGCTTTGAGAATTCTTGTAGACGGTACAATACAATACAACACAATACAATACAGACAATAGAATACAATACAATACAATACGATTCAATACAATATAATCTTCTCCTTGCTTCTTTTCGCCATCTCGACAATGTTAACACGGTCCACTTAATCAACTGCGACCAAAGCTGACAATGTTCTTTTCAACACACACTGGAAAATGTTACCATACATATTGACAACCCTCTGCCCGCCCGCTCTACACAAAAAAGAAAAAGAAAAAAAGAAAAAGGAAAACAGAAAAAAACAAAAGTAGATAACAAAAAAGAAAGAATTATAAAAAAAAAATGAAATAACACTGAAAAGCAATCTGCCACGTATAAGGGAAACCCAACAAGCACCTAGTGGAGAGAAAAAAACCAACCCAGATCATACACTTCAAAGCACACGTGGACTGTCGAAGAGCACCACACAAACATTACCACTTGCAAAAACACGTGCAAAGAGAAAATATTATATATACATATATATTTGTATATATAATTTAGTGATGTAAACATATATATCTGAGTGACACAGACCTCGGCAAAAAGCTCAGTCCGAAACATTCGCCGACTGTCAGTGCGACCACTTCGCCAACGCTTTACCTCCGTCATTCGCCACCGATCAATCCAAATAATTCTCCCAGCAGAGGTCAGTTCAAACCATTACTGTGAAAAAAAAAGAAAAAAGAGAGAGAGGAGAGAGAGGGGGGGGAGGGAGAGGGAGAGAAACAAACAGCAAAGAGAACGAGGGCCGAACAGGCCAGAGGGGCATAAATAGAGTTAATCACAACAGTGTCCATTTGGCGACGTCAGTGCGAGTATCACGTGCACTTCAATCACAGGGCGCCACCACGGGCCGGATGACAGCGCCACAGTTCATTATCGTACATCACACTGGGTGGTGGTGGTGAGTGGGTGCTGGTGCTCTCTCTTTCTCTGTCCGTCCTTCTGTCTCTCGGTCTGTTATCCTGACCGTCTGTGTGTGTGTGTGTGTGTGTGTGTGTGTGTGTGTGTGTGTGTGTGTGTGGATGTTTGTGAATGTCCGCGCGTGGTACAGAAGAGGGAGAGAGAAATATATACGGAGACAGATAGAAGGGGTGTTGGAGAGTGTAAGAATGAGAGTGTGATGGAATAAAAACAAAAGAAAAACAACAACAACAACAAAAACTGAGTGGAACACAGTGGATTTTTCTCCCCTGTGCTGCTGTGACCTGACAAAAAAAAAGAAAAAGAAAAAAAAGGAAGTGACGTATTGCTTTCTGATGAGACCACAAGTTCCACCAGGCAGACCTTTACAAAAATTATCCGTGGTCCCATTTTCAACAGGTAGTTGTCACAAAGTCACAACAGTTTGAAACCTCCATCGTTACTGGCCGCACACGATCAAAGGGTACACATATATAATTACCGCAGTCTTTGATTTGCTCAAGACCCCAAATAAACAGAGAAGTAAATATATAGACGCGTCCCTGAATAATAATAGCGTGATTATGACACATAACTGTACCATTTTCTTAAATTTTAATTGATAACTATCATTTCTGAAGATATGATAATAATCATTTTAGAACGTGTTCATAAAATATGAAAAAAACCCAAACAAACCCAAACAAACTGGACTGAGCTGAGTTCAAATTTGTTAAGTTTCAGGGTGTTCAGTTGTTCGACGCACCCAACAATTTACTCGTCCAATCCCAGCTATCCATGACAAATAATGGGGAGGTCTCCATGGTAAGTACTGCTTTTATGTAATTCCATTATCACACTGTAGTTGACCTTTACGGCTGTAACGCTGGGCGACAGCGCTCGCTCTCTCTCTCTCTCTCTCTCTCTCTCATCATCCCGGTTATATACAGGGTATAAAAAAGGGGTTTGACTGCCTGGGTTCTTTCAAAACGGGATACAAAAAACAAGAGGAAAAAATTATGAACCCACTTGGGAGAGAGAAGTTGAGTACTTCGACTCGTAGTGTCTTCAAAGCAACTGAACATTGCAGCAGTCACCAGTGCAGTTTTCTGGCTGTTGAATAAAATTCACTTGTCTAGAGAACAGTCCACTGCTGGTTGGAAAAGGTGGATGGGTGAGGGAAGTGAGAGAGAATCTAGACAGTGAGAGGAAAGGGGGGCGGGGTAAAAGGAAAAAGAGGGGGAGGGGAGGGGAGGGAAGGTTGAAATGGGCCGGGTGTGAAATACAGTTCTCACGTGCTGGGTATTCAAACTCAGCGTTGGCTCTCAAAGCTTGACCAGCGTGTGGGGTTTATGCTAGATCAGTTATCTGCTTAAAAGAAATACATATTAAGCACATGTTGTGTAGCGGAAATGGATCAGTCAGCACGCTTTTACACCTTGACACTGAGACTGAAACTGAGTCTTCTGTTTCCGTACCGACCATGGGGTCAGGATGAGACATAAAAAGAGCTGCCGTTTTCAAAGCTAACAATCACCAAAAACAACCCAACCCTGAAAAGCACTGAGTGTGTGTGTGTGTGTGTGTGTGTGTGTGTGTGTGTGCGCGCGCGCGCGCGCGCGCGTGCCCTCCCGCCCGCGTTTTTGCATGCGTAGGAATGTGTGTATGCGTAGGCGCGTGTGTATGTGCATATAAGTATGTGTGTAGTGGTAGTCGTGGAGTGGCATAGTGTATCCGTCTTCAATTTTACGTCTTCATGATGGTATGGGTGGTCAAAAAGTAACTTCATGTGAGTGTGCGAGTGTGTGAGGTGAGGCTACTGGATGGAATGTTTCCAATGATTAAATAAACAACAACAACCGCCATAAAACAACTACATCAAATAATGTCCAATGGGGACTGAACACTGAAGCTACAGCAATATCAGATAACATCTTGAAATTTTGAAACATACATTCAAGAAAGCTCCGAGAAAAAACACCATTAGGTAAGTATGTGTAATGTGATGTGATGGTGGTGGTTGCGAGTGAATGTGTGTGTGTGTGTGTGTGAGAGAGAGAGAGAGAGAGAGAGAGAGAGAGAGAGCATCTCACTTCTCATCTCCTCACTCTGCCCACACCTCCCCTCTCCCTCAACACCCCAAGTGATGGACGGCTCCCCCACGTTTGCAGCATTCAGCGAGAGGCGTGGCGGTGTGAGGGGTGAGGGTGGATTGGACTCTAGACGGGGGGCATTGACTAATGCCCCCCCCCCCACCCGATCTCCCACACACTCTCTTCTCCCACAAAGACAAGTCCCAACTGACCAAGAGGGGGCCCCGCGGTCCATTTGTACGTCAGAAAGGTCAATTCCCACCCTGCCCCGCCTGTCACGTGCTGTGGCCCCGCTGTCTGACCTGGCCTAATGCTGGGGACACTCGGGGGTTGTCTCCCTCTGCCAGGGCCACCTGCCCTTGTGGTCGCACTGACCTCCTTTTCCATCCTGTTGCCTCAGAAACATTTCACCACTGGGAGCGGAAGGCTGGTGGTTAGCATAAATGCCTGCTTGGGGGGGCAGTGTACGAATGTAACCTTAGTCGTGCTTACTGTAGTTGTGTTAGGTCTTCTTTCGCTTCAACATACACGCTAAGCTGAAATAACGAAACTCTGGGCCTAACGAAAACTCATATAATTATTTGTTTTACGCAGGGCAACACTAAAACGTGTCCAAACGTAGGCTAACTGGCATGCTTAAAAAAATGGGATGAGATAAAATATAGAAACAGGATGAGATATTAGACTGAATACACCATTCTTTTTTTTTTTTTTCTTCTTCTGGTTCGTCAGACGGACACCCCAGACTGAATTTATTGACGGTCTAACAACGATTCTTCAAAAGTAAACAATTTATTGATATGATATGAAATAGCACCGCTGGCATTGATTTCTAGGCCAAGACTGATAAATACTGAGACTGAAGACATGTTTTGCCGAACAATATGATAAATTACAAAGAACTACAATTATGGATGGAAACACGACTTTCTGCTTATCCCGCTGCCGGTGTGCTCCCAAGGACCTCTTTCACGCCGTTTCCAAAACTGGCAGGACAAGTATAACTTTCCATGCTTTTGTGACAGTGATCATTCTTACTATTTATGCATGTACAAAGTCATACAGTGATCATTCTTACTATTTATGCATGTACAGTCATACAACCATGATTTTTTTGTCACTGTTCAACGAACGTTGTAGGCTTTTTAATCAGTATCGACACCTCAGGTGAGAAAATATTCTACTGCATGTGTTTTTCGAGTCTTGTGCTGATTCTGAACAGGGCCAAAGACCACTGAGCTGACTGGGACTATTACTGAGCTCATGCCAGAGACGAGTTCTGTCGCTGTTCGGCTGTCGATTACTTCACTGCAGAGAAGAGGGCGTGTTCTCCTGCCTCCAGTATGGTGTATGAATGAGAACGCGAGTCATCTTTGTCAAATTATTTTGTGACCTCACCTTGAAACTGCGGTTGTTACTTACCACCTATGGCGGCCGAAGCCAGAAGAGTTCGCCGCGTCCTTGTGGAAGTCATATCAGGAGTTATGAACGATTATATCGGCATTTTGTGGGTGAGGATTTCACTGATGACTTTCATCAGCACTCATTCAAAGCAACTGGTATCGAGTTTGCTGGGATGGAAATCAACAACTGTGAAAAAGAACAGTCTGATTTCTCACTGCGCCAAAATTTTGTAAAATATATAAAACATATATGACCAAACAACTTACAAATAATGTGGAGTGATGGCCTAGAGGTAATGCGTCCGCATAGGAAGCGAGAAGCGAGAGAATCTGAGCACGCTGGTTCGAATCACGGGTCAGCCGCCGATATTTTCTCTCCCTCCACTAGACCTTGAGTGGTGGTCTGGACGCTAGTCATTCGGATGAGACGATAAACCGAGGTCCCGTGTGCAGCATGCACTTAGCGCACGTAAAAGAACCCACGGCAACAAAAGGGTTGTTCCTGGCAAAATTCTGAAGAAAAATCCACTTCGATAGGAAAAACAAATAAAATTGCATGCAGGAAAATTAAAAAAAAAAAAAAAGGGTGGCACTGTAGTATAGCGACGCGCTCTCCCTGGGGATAACAGCCCGAATTTCACACAGAGAAATCTATTGTGATGAAAAGAAATACAAATACAAATACAAATACGGACAATTTCAACCCTCAACCCAGAAAGGACAAAATCTCGTCAGCCTTGGCATGCTGACATGTCCCCCCTTTTTTTTCAGTGGCCACTCAATCAAACATTTACCACAACTTACTCATGCTTATTTTGCAGCAATTAGTTCCTTTGACGACGTGTTCGGGTGTTTAGGAAAGGGATTTCAAACTCGAAAAACGCAGTAATTTAAGGTCTAAGAAATGACTGAAAACTGAACCAGAGATTGAAAACTGAAAACTCTCGCTCCATCTCTTCCTTGCCCCCTTTTCCCCACGCCCCTATCGCTGTGTGTGTGTGTGTGTGTGTGTGTGTGTGTGTGTGTGAGAGAGAGAGAGAGAGAGAGAGAGAGAGAGAGACGATAAGGCGTGGTGAGCAGACAGGGGGGGCTGGGAGGGATCAGGTCAGGGTGACCTTTCACGTGGACAGTGGCTACTGTGTGATGTGCATCAGCGGTCAGGATCCAGTAGGTCACGCTATCTGTGCAGACCCCGGCAGACACAGCCCTGTGTGTGTGTGTGTGTGTGTGTGTGGTCAGTGATGACAGAGTGCTGGTTAAGGGCTGAGTGAGACTGACACGTGGAATTTACCACACCGAGGATGGTGGAGATTGTGAGGCTGGGGCGGATGTAAACACAATGGTAGAACCGTCCCCCTGTCTTTGTCAGATTCCTGTCTGTCTGCCGCTCTGTTTTTGCGTCAGTGTGTGTGTGTGTGTGTGTGTGTGTGTGTGTGTGTGTGTGTGTGTGTGTGTCCACGCACGCGGGTGCTTCTCCAGTCAATTATAAGTCCACTGTGCTGGAACCAGAAGTTTAAAAAACAAATCGCGTTCAAAGAATAAATGAAAAAGAAAGTATGAAAAATTAATGGTTGCAACAGAGTAAATTATTTGTTTTCTCAACCTCAACAGCAGAAGGGACCGGGCACCGACATTCTCAAAAGATACGATTTAGATTCCATCAACAGTCTGCAAATCAGAACTTTCACTGAGCCACAAGCTCTCCAGTTCACGAAGGTCCGAAACCAGCTCATCTCACAGCCATTCCCCGCCAACAGGTTATATAATCTTACCGAATCACCTATCAAAGAGAAGCCCGACACAACAGAAGCCAGAGCCCAATGCACGTGCAGCAAAGAGAGAGAAAGAGAGCGGGGAAGAACAGGTTGATCAAGACAAAGGCCCAACACGACCGAAGCGAAACGCTGACGCCGGGGCCGGAAGCGGTACCACGAACGCGATTGGTTCATCTCCATGGCAGTGGTGCACACTGGGAATGGTAAGCTCCCGGATGATCACCACCAGGAACGTCAGGAATGCCTCCTACAAGATGGCTGCCATCGCTGCCACTTTCCGTCTTGAAGGAATCGCTCCAGCGATACGGACCCTGGCAGTTTGGCATTTTTAATCGGACGGCGCCTCTCAGGGGTCAGCTGGGTTCTCTCTTCCGAGAAAATTGGCATTGACGCACAGACGTTTCCTCTGCACTGCTTGTTTTCTTTTCACTTCATCGAAGCGAAGAAGTCTGTGTAAAACTGTTCTCTTTCCTTGAATAGTTTTATTTCAAGAAGTTTATGTACCCCTTTTTTTTTTCAAACTCTTCTTTTCACATCACCGAAGTGAAGTCGTCTGTGTAACTGTTCGTCTCCTAGAAGGGTTTCCTCACTAGAACTTTAGGTGCCTATTTTTTAAAACTCTTCTTTTTACATTATCGAAGCAAAGTCGTCTGTGTAACAATGTTCCTTTCCCAGAATGACTTCCTTAAATAATATAGTCGAACTTTATGTACCTGTTTCTGAAACTCTTCTTTTAACATTGTCGAAGCGAGTCGTCTGTGTAAAACTGTTCGCTTCCTTGAATATTTTTCTAACCACAACTTTATGTACCTATTTTTTAAACTCTTCTTTTAGCATCTTCGAAGCGAAGTCATTTGTGTAAAACTGTTCGTTTCCCAGAATGGTTTCCTCACTAGAACTTTAGGTGCCTATTTTTTACATTATCGAAGCGAAGTCGTAAGTGTAACACTGTTCGTTTCCTTGCATGGTTTCCTGACAATAACGTTATGTAGATATTTTTTAAACTCTCTCTTTTTTCCACATCATATATAGAAGCGAAGTCATATGTGTGTTCGTTACCTTGAGTTTCAGTTTCAGTTTCAGTTGCTCAAGGAGGCGTCACTGCGTTCGGACAAACCATATACGCTACACCACATCTGCCAAGCAGATGCCTGACCAGCAGCGTAACCCAACGTTACCTTGAATGGTTTCCAAACTAGAATTCAATGTACCCATTTCTTTGACTCTTCAACTGACTTCATCGAAGCGAAGTCGTCTGTGTAAAACTATTGGTTTCCTCGAATGGGTTCCTTACCATAATTTTATATACCTATTTTTTGTTTTGTTTTTAACACATAACCCCGAGTAGTAGAAGGAAAGATGCAACGGAGTCAGGCTGTGTTCTTGGTACAAATTAAACTCCAGATTGTGTTTCTGGTACAAATTAAACTCTGAAGGCTTTTCACGAGGCAGTTATGATATCCGATGCAAATTTAATGTCAGTCTGGGTCGGTTAAGTTTTGTGTGTCTCTTTTTTGTTTGTTTGTTTGTTTTTTTTTTGTTTTGTTTTTGTCTCTTTCTTATTGCGCTCTCTCGTTTGGTTGATTTTGTTTATGTTCCCCCATCCCTCGCCCTTTTCCATGCCTGGGTGAATGGCGGCGGTGAGTGAGGAAAGAACACCCGTAATAACTCTGGAGCGTAAACAGATGATGTTACAGACCGTCTGTCATCCCAGTCCTTTCTGTTCGCACTTTACTTGGGGAGAGAGATGCACAACCGGAGAAGAATGATTTATAGCTCCTTCGTGAGACGTCTGTGAGGTGTGTGTGTGTGTGTGTGTGTGTGTGTGTGTGTGTGTGTGTGTGTGTGTGTGTGTGTGTGAGAGAGAGAGAGTGTGTGTGTGTGTGTGTGTGTGTGTGTGTGTGTGTGTGTGTGCGCTGGGGGTATGGGTTGGGGATCGGTGTGTGTGTGTGTGTGTGTGTGTGTGTGTGTGTGTGTGTGTGTGTGTGTGTGTGTGTGTGTGTGTGTGCAGTGTAAGCATGCTCGAAAGGGTGTGCGTTGGATGGTATGGGGACACATAAACACACACACTATTATTCATTGCTTAGAAAGTTTTCGGAAATTTTAAACTACAGTCCAGTTGGTATCATCCTTTGATGTATTTTGATTAATGTCGTTATTTATATTACATTGTTGTAAGTCAGTACCTGTTGATATGCATACACATATTCTCCCTCCTATGACACCTCATTCATTACACACCACAATCTCTTTAAACTTCAGTTTTTTTTATAGCATACTTTTCCTCTAATACATAATAATATTATTAACATTTTCTTACACTAATATTCACATGCATTCCCTTTTTTTCATCCACTACCACTCCTCTTTCCCTCTGATAACACAGTGAATAGACGTTAAACTGAAGATCTCTCTCTCTCTCACACACACACACACACAGAAGACAGGGGTCACCCGTAATGAATCAAATGTACGCAAAAACAAACAAACCCAACAACAACAACAAAAACAAACACACCAAAAAACAAACAAAAAACAATCGCACAAAAACTGGCACGGTGAGTCCCCCGCTGCTGCAGGTTTTCCTTCTGCTATCAGTGGTGAGGACACAGGAGCCGTAAACATGGAGAGCCGCTCTGCCGTCTCCCCCCTCCGTCTTCTGCAGGTGTGCTGCGGTGCGGGTGGTACCCGTGGACTTGCTACATGCATGTATCACTGTTACACTCACTGAAAATTACCCATGCTGCCTCTGCTTGCTCCTGTCTGTCCCTCCCCCCCCCCCCAGCCCCCCCACACACCCCCGCAGTACTCATCATCGCTGTACTGCCATCACCATCATTAATATTCATTAGAAGCCTGACTCCTCTCACGCTTTGTCTGTCTCTTGTTTCGTTTTGTCTCTGCCGTGAACGCTTTGTCCCATTTTCGGTGTGGAGTGCTACTAACCCAGCAAGCCAGAGAGATGGACAGACACACAGACACACAGACAGACAGCGAACCAGCCACACAGACAGACAAGTGCCCTTTATGAGGACTCATATTGGTAACTGTCTAATTTCCGTCAAGCGATGTCACAGTGAACTTTACACGTGGGCCAGTAATGTTTTGAAACACAAAATGCGGACTCTTTCCTTTTCTAATTGTTTTATCTATTTCTTTTTATGGGAGGATGCAGATGGGAGGGACAATTACGGAAGCGCTTCTGATGGCAAAAATAATCGCATCAGATATTCAGCACATTTATTACTTTTTTCTCTCTTTCTTTTTGCGGCAAGGATGACGAGTTTCCATGTGTGCGAATATCTCTTAACTTGATGAGTTAACGCGCAAGGCAACAACATACAGTCATATATCAGAGTGCTGCAGAGGAAAAGAAAAAAAAAAAAAGGATGGGGTGGGGGATAGGATTTAATCGGTGGGCGTGTACAGGGCTGCCTTCCCCCCCGCCCCCTTTTCCTGGTGAATTAGATAGGTGGGGATGGAGAGTGACTGTGAAATAGTTCAAATGTCAGGCCTTCCAAGGCCGGCCCACACTGCACGTGGCTGGCACTAATTGGCAGCCAGGAAGACGGTGAGGCCAGGTATGAACAGATTGGCCCTTTCAAAACACGTCCGCCAGAATTGAAAAAAAAAAACTGCCAAAAAAAAAAATATCTACACCCTCTGCTTTCATTTGTGATCAGTCTGTCTTAGTTTATACCTTCCCCTAACCCCATCCTATTTGCATGAAAGTCTACTTTCGTTTTTTAATCAGTTTGTTGGTTTGTACCCACTAACCCTCTCTGTTTGTTTTTCTTTGTGTCTCTCTATCTCTGTCTCTCGTCAGGAAGAAAAATGACTCAAACTTCCGACACTTCTATGTATGTGCGTGTTGATAACAGGGTACACCGATCTTTCTCTATCTCTGAAGGGAGGAACGCCTCAAACTTGCAACAGTTTTATGTGTACGTGTGTAGATAACAGTGTTCAGCGACGGTTCTATCTGTGTGTCTGTTTGTCTGTCTGACTGTAACTCGAAAAAAGGAACACCGATTTAAACGCGTGACGTTTTGATGTGTATGCGTGTAGATAAGTCTTCTAGACTGGTTTCAATACCATTCGACGCCAGCCCGATGCCACGAGGTGATGAGACGCAACGGCAAGTCCTCAAACTCCCAAATGATTATCACTCCCAGAAAACGGAAAATGGCTGTCTGAATGGCGGGGTGGAAATGGTCATACACGTAAAAGCCCACCACTATAAAGGAGTAAACGGTCGAGTTAAAGAAGCGAACGGTCGAGTTATAGCTTGCAAACGCTAAGGAAGACATCGTTCGGAAGATAATCGGAATCATATAATGTTATGGAAGACAAAAATACATTTACGGTTAGAAGAAGAAGAAGAAGAAGAAGAAGAAATCTCTTTAATGGCGACCTCAGCCATCCCCACACCAACCCGGCCCCACCTCCCTCTAAATACTGTCGTCTGTTCGCTGTCCTCGAATAAAGTGGTCTGCCATTTTCGTGGTGCGTATGTGAAATACATATACCGCCGACATCTAAAAGTTTCATTCTCCAATGGTAGAAAACCAACTTACCACCTGTAAGTTCTTGACAACGGAGTGACGCAGAACACGTATTACGTACGTGCATAGTGACGTCACTGATGACGTCATCAGAAAAAGAGAAATAGCTCTGGAAGGCTGAAAATTCACACAGTTCGTCTAGAGTGGTATATCTCCAGACCATTTTCTCAGTTTTAGGCTTATTGTTTTGGATAATGTTTTATGACCTGAAACACCACTTTCTACTGTTTTCCCCCTGGCACTGAAGGGGTTAAACAATAGCCTTCGAATGTGTTACAGGTGTCAGTATGGCATCGTCATTTTCTTCTTACTCTTACTCATCGGACTCTCCATAATAACACGCCATGAAGAACAGGTCTTCGTACAGTGTGGATCTCTTCAGCGAGGTTGACTGGCGCGCGCGCGCGCGCGCACACACACACACACACACACACAAACATACACGTCTTATATCACTTGCAGACGTTTAAGAGAAGAACGAACTCTCACAGAAAGAGAGAGAGAAAAACGAGAGAGACATGGTGGCGGGGGGACAGGCAGACAGAGATAGAGAGAGAGAGAGGAGTGAAAGTGATACAAAAGCTTAAAATGATTAATTAATCAGATCGTTAATAATAATAAATAATGGCTATACTTACAAGGATCGCTCTCTTGAGCACAATCTTTAACAATTAACCCCCCCCCCCCGGCCCCCCACCCCCCCTTTTTTTTTCTTACACATCGAATCTTCCTTTGTTTTGTTCCACTCTGTGTTGATGCAGTTTGTGTGTGTGTGTGTGTGTGTGTGTGTGTGTGTGTGTGTGTGTGTGTGTGTGTGTGAGTGTGTGTGTGTGTGCGTGCGTGCATGCGTGCGTGTCTGTGTGTGTGTGCGTGCGTGCGTGTGTGTGCGTGCGTGCGTGTGTGTGTGTGTGCGTGTGTGTGTGTGTGTGCGCCATCTCTCTCCCCAAATGAGGTGCATGTAATGCCGGCACAGCGGAGTAGTGTCTGGGGGGATGGGGGGGGGGGGGGGGGGGGGGGGGGGGGGGGGGGGGGGGGGGGGTGGAGGGGTAGAGGGGGTGAACGCCAGGAGTTGACAGCCATGCAGCCGTGCGGCGTTTTCCCTCTCACCGCCCCCATTCATCACTGGAGGCAGCAGGCAGCAGGCAGCGTGCACCCACCACCGCTGTTGTTCTGCTCTCTCTCTCTCTCTCTTCTTCTTTGTTTGCCTCTTTGTTTTATCGCCTCTCTCTCTCTCTCTGTCTTCACTTCTCCTTTTTCTTTTTTTCCTTCTGTTTTTGTTTTGTTTGTTTTCGATGGCTGGAAAAAAAAACACACACACAAAAAAAACCACCCCCCAAAAAACAACAACAACAAAAAAACAACAACAAATAAACAAAACCATCACCACCACCACCACCACAAAAAACATGTATGCTTCATGTTTCACTCCCAGAAAATAAACATTACCAATAAATCCATTCTGCGTGAATGTTTGTCTTTCCCTCTCACTCCCTCTCTTTCTGTACGCGCGTGCTTTTCGCTTACACCCCCTCCTCTCTCCCCCCCTACCCCTCTTCCTCGGCCCATCTCTGTTGCTCTCTTGCCGACACCCCTCTCTCCATTTGTGTGCATGTAGTGTCGTCTCCCTCTCTCTCTAAAACCCTTTCTGTCAATCTCCCCCTCTCTCTCTGAATACACATGGTTGTCAGTGCTCCATCTGCTCAAATCACCCTCACCATCTCTGGCTTTCTCCTGGTAATAGCCCGCATAGTATGTAATGCTCCATCTGCTCTTCCTCTGTGTGTGTGTGTGTGTGTGTGTGTGTGTGTGTGTGTGTGTGTGTGTGACTCAGTTTCTCTCGACCAAGACTTGGGATGTCCATTGTGTGGATAATATAAAGAAGACGAGTTGTAAAACGTTCTTTGTATATTGTATTATGTATAATTGCGTGTGTTTGATTCGTGCATTTACTATGTTTGAAGGGATATTTTGTTACACCCCTTTTCATATAGGGGCCTCGATGTATTATGAACGAGCCATTCGTTCATGCATTCAATGACACACACACACAAACGCACGCACACGCAGACAAACACTTTCACTTTCATTCCATTCAATTTGCTGTATTTACCCTCGGGGCATTCCGGCTACGAGCTCCATGTTATTCTTTACGCTAAATTAAAGGGAAAAAAATCAGAACGGCCGTCACATGCGTGCAGCAATATGGGTGGCTGTGTGCGTCCACAAAACAAAGAGAGAGAGAGAGAGAGAGAGAGAGACGGATACATAAAATCAATCATGAATAGGACTGCTGCCCCTCACGGTGGAGTGCAGCTGAACGACCATTTCACATGGACAACCTACCCGTTGATCCTTCAAGAAACAGCAAGAGATCGAAACGTGATTGCTTTGCAAACATAATCGACAGCTTTCTAACCGTAACTTCGTGCCTTTGATGTAAGAAGTGGACTTACAGACTTAACCGAAAACGACTTGGCATTCTTCTTCCAACATTCTTGACGTTTTCTTTCAATTTTTCGCTTCCTTCTCTCTTCCATTTGTATCCACTTGTAACATGTTTAACTGCAGTATGTTCACTACCACACACAACCCCTCCCCTCCCACCTCCTTCCCCTAATAAAGGACGGAAGGGAGTGGCTGGAGTTGGGCATCGTGGTGGAAGAGGGCAAGGAGGTGGGAAATGTTGGAAGAGGTGGAAAAAGAAGGGAAAAGACACTGGTCCAATTGACCAGTAACTAAACAATTAATTATGTAGTTAAAAAAACAGAAACTGGTCGGAAAAGAGACGGCCTGCAAGATGAAACAATTGTCATTACCAGCATCCACATCGCTGTGGGAACCGCGAGTTACAGCAGCAAACGCCGTGCACGCCAGCCAAGTGGCTTCCTGGACAAGACTTGTTTGAAACGAAGGACTTACTTTGAGTGGTCTGATTCGTTGTGTTTTCTCCATCCACTTAATTACTAGCCTGTATGCCTGATGCCAGCGCTTCCACGAACATAGTGGTGCAGTTAGCTCATCCTGTATTTGCTTCCTTCCCTCGCCGTATTTGTGTGTTCTTTCGCTGTGTTATAATGGGATCGTCAGATTTGGAAATGATGCAATGGGTCACTCTCCGTTTGAAAACTTAACTGCAGACGTTGAAGGGGTGTGGGAGATTCTCAGGTTATATCTTTAACTATCTGTCTCTGTCTGTCCATCCGTCTGTCAGTCTGTCCATGAGATATGACTTCCTAAGAAACATTATGGGCCACAAAGGAGTAACGAAATCATTGTTCCAAACAAATGGTTTTGCTCTAAGTGAAGATGAAAACTGGTTCCTCATAACGCTTTGTATTTGTTTGTGAAATGCATTTCTTCATCTCGTTGTTTTGTGTTTAGTAGAATACAACACAACAACGAAAACAACAGCAGCATCAACAATACCAATCTTGACAACTGGTCTGAAATTTATTCACTGATTTATTTGCAGCAGCAAAAACAAGACTAATCCTGGTATCTGATCTGAAATGTATTCCCTGATTTATCTGCAGTTTTAACTCCCTCTCCCACCCTCATCTTCCCCAACTTTTCAGTTCTTCTTCTTCTTCTTCTGCGTTCACTCGTATGCACACGAGTGGGCTTTTTTACGTGTATGACCGTTTTTATCCCGCCATGTAGGCAGCCATACTCCGTTTTCGGGGGTGTGCATGCTGGGTATGTTCTTGTTTCCATAACCCACCGAACGCTGACATGGATTACAGGATCTTTAACGTGCGTATTTGATCTTTTGCTTGCGTGTACACACGAAGGGGGTTCAGGCACTAGCAGGTCTGCACACATGTTGACCTGGGAGATCGGAAAAATCTCCACCCTTTACCCACCAGGCGCCGTCACCGAGATTCGAACCCGGGACCCCCAGATCGAAAGTCCAACGCTTTAACCACTCGGCTATTGCGCCCGTCTTTTTTCAGTTCTTCATTCATTTCCTCACCCCTAACTCCTACTCCACTTCTTTCGGTACTAAATAATCAATCAGCCCGGCTTTCCCACTCTTTGCTCCCCATCCACTTTTCTCACTGTCATCAAACAATGCTAGTGGCCTTCTTTTCTACTACGGGTACACACACTAAGCACGAAAGACTGACAGCAGTGAACCACCAACCACTGCTCGTATCCTTTACTTCAGAGACAAGTCAAAACAGTCGCTTGCAATCTTGGGGTGAATTTGTTTGTAGGAGTCATCAAGCCCCCTTATACAAATAGTCTGTACATACGGACATTGGCATTGGCTCTTTGCCTTTCGTACAAAACATTTTACTTTGGGTATTTGAGAATTGGAAAAGAAACGAAGAAAAGAAAAACAAACAAAGCAATGGCGGAAAGGGAATGCACTCTCACAAGCCCTACTTCAGACAACCGTTTAACCAACTCAACGGTGTGTCAACCCGAGACGAGTGACGGGGATTGTCAGAGCAACACAAGCTGATTGCCACTTGACTTCAAGTCCCTCGTTAATAGGGTTTATATCTGAAGGCAGCCCGGCCGCCGTTCTGTCCCAGTAGTCCCTTGTTCTGTTCTGGCAGTTCCAGACCGCACTGCCAGGCACATCGGCCCGATGCGTTGTTTATTCTGCAGCTACAGGCATGAGGGGTCTTTCTTTTGGATGCTCTGGCGGTTTCTTTTTTTCCCCTTCTCCTTCTTGTACAAGTGTACAGGGGCGACTGACGCAAGTGGACTGTGGGTCTTGAATGTGTGTTTTTTTTTCTTCGGGAATTTTACAGATGACATCTGTCATGTGTTGAGGAAAGTTATCATGTTCGGGGTGTGGTCCCTTATTAATAGTACAAGAAGAAGAAGAAGAAGAAAAAGACAAACGGTCAATATTTGCTTCAATGTCACTTGGACGGTTTTCATTCTGGTTCGTGAAACAATCCAGACAAGGACAATTTGGAAGACATAAATGTGGGACACAACCACAGAAGGGATGGAAAATATGACGTTTTCAACAAATATTACAAGGAAACGCACACCCACACCCAAACACCCTCGCACTCTCTCTCTCTCTCTCTCTCTCACACACACACACACATGAAAGAGAATCTTCGGCACTTCTTCCTTTGTTCGGTTGTTTTTCTCTCTCCTTGCTTTCTCGTTTCTATCTCTCTATTCACGTTTTCTAGGCTCTCCTTCCTTCCCACCATTTTTTCATCCAGCCCTTCTCTCTTTCTCCACCTATCCATCTTACACTCCACCTCAGTCTGAGAGAAGTGGTACAGATGTGCCGGAATATATCCGGCCAACAGGAAATTGAATCCATGTGCACTGAACATCTGTAAGTATACAACATACACACACGCACGCACGCACACACACGCACACAAACACACACACACACACACACACACACACATGCACGCTTAAGACACACAAGCACACGCGCTCGCGTGCACATATAGACACAAAAACATACAGGCACACAGATAACACAATCACACACGTGCGCGCGCCGCACACACACACACACACACTCACACAGGGAAGGAGAGAGAGAGAGAGAGAGAGAGAGAGAGAGAGAGAGAGAAGACAGGGAGAGACATAAACAGAGAGAGACACGAGAAGACAGAAAATGACAGACGTCAATACAGAATAGATGAAGCGAGAGAGAAAACAAGCCAACTGACAATGAACATATAGACAGATGGATTGATAAACGGACAGACAGACAGACACACACACACACACACACACGCACAGACAGATAAAGACAGAGACAAACACAGACAAGAGAGAGACACACACAGCAAAACAGATAGAGAAAGATAGAGGCAGACACAGACAAAGAAAAAGCTACAATAGAAACACAGACACACAGACGGAGAAAGATAGAGACATACACTGACAGAGGAAAAAAGCCAAAGTGATAGAAACAGGGAAATTATACACACAGACAGAGGAAGGACATACAGATACACAGGAAGGAATATGAAGAGGGCGACAGCAGCACTGAGAGATAAATGTTCACACCCAGGTCAATGGACAGCGGTGACAAATGGCGGTCAGGGACAACAACGGTACTTGACTCACACACTTCCTCGTCCTGTCCTGTCCTGTCTCTGTCTCTCTGTTAGGCCACATACACACACACACACACACACACAAGACCACTTCTCCATCACCCACCCCACTACACTGAAAACTGACCCCCACAGAAGATACCTAACCTGCCAAACGCCATAAGTTATGATTAATTGTATTTGTAGCTCTTTTTATCACAACAAATTTCTCTGTGTGAAATTCGGGCTGCTCTCTCCAGGGAGAGCGCGTCGCTACATTACAGCGCCACCCATTGTTTTTTTTTTTCCCTGCGTGCAGTATTATTTGTTTTTCCTATCGATGTGGGGTTTTCTACAGAATTTTGCCAGGAACAACCCTTTTGATGCCGTGCGCTAAGTGCATGCTGCACGCGGGACCTTGGTTTATCGTCTCATCCGAATGACTAGCGTCCAGACCACCACTCAAGGGCTAGTGGAGGGGGAGAAAATATCGGCAGCTGAGCCGCGATTCGAACCAGTGCGCTCAGATTCTCTCGCTTCCTAGGCGGACGCGTTACCTCTATGCGATCACTCCACATGATCAGCTTCTTGTTGTTTCTCAAAATCTAATAAAATCAAATTGAAGCTCAGATAGTCTGGACGGCAGTCACCTCCTCTGCTGTTCTGCTGGTCATAGTCGGACACGACTGACTATCATAATACATACAAATCTACATTCCTTCCTGAGTCCTTTGATCTTTTCCTCGTCGTATTCTTACTTTTCTTCCGTTTTTACTTTTGCTCTTCGATTTTGCTTGCCGCGGTCATTGTCACCATCATCATTATCATCATCGTCGAAGAAGAAAAAGAACAAGGATCAGGCGAAGAAGAGGAGGATGAGGAGGAATAGTTGGAGAAGGATGGGGAGGGGGGAAGAAGAAGAAGAAGAAGAAGAAGAAGAAGAAGAAGTAAACAAGAAAAACAAGAAGAAAGACAAGAAGAAAAACAAGAAGCCCGAAGAGGAGGAGGAGGAGTTGAAGGAGGAGAAGGAGGACGAGGAGGAGGAGGAGGAGAATTTTGGTTGCTGGATTCCTGATTTTATTTTTCGTTTTTTTTTTGTTTGTTTTTTTGTTTTTTGTTTTTTTCGCTGCACGAGCCTTCAGTTCGAGTCTCAACTGCCTGCGGTAAGCTTCGTGAGGAAATTTCTGCGAGTTCGAACATAGAAAAAAAAAAAAATCAAGATTTCTGCAAATGCAGAAAATGCCTGACACCGAGCTAGAAAGGGGTGGAGGGGAGGGGGGTGGGGGAGGGACAGGGGGAGCGGGGGGCCCACTTATGAGGTGTTCACATCCATGTGACTGGTTGTCACGAGCTGGTTTCAGCCCCCTTCTGTCGCACTCGAGTTTGGCTGAGAGGGAGAGTGACGCCACTCATCTTTTATCCCGGTTAAAATGCTTCCTCGCCATCGCCATTACAGCTTTGTAAACTTTGACAGTGTATCGATTTGAATCGTGAGAGAGAGAGAGAGAGTATGTGTGTGTGCGCGCGCGCGTGCTTGTGTCCGAGCGTCCATGCGCGCGCGCGCGTATGTGTGAGTGTGTATGTGACAGAGAGATCGATAAACAGAGAGATAGATAAATACAGAGAAAGACAGAGAGAGAGAGAGAAAAGAAAGAGAGAGAGAGAGAGAGAGAGAGAGAAAGAGAGACAAAGTCAGAGACTGACAGGGAGGGGACAGAGAAGTAGGAAGCGGGGGAGGGGGGGAGGCGTGGTGCGGAGGGGGGGGGGATTATTTATACGCTTTACCACACCAATGTTTAGTGATGATGATGATGTTATTGCTATTAATCGGTGAGAGAGACAGACAGACAGACACACACACACACACAGACAGACAGACAGAGACAGAGACAGAGACAGAGAGACAGAGAAAGCGCAAGCAATGATTCAAACCTAGTAATTCACACTGCCACTGTATGAAGGACGGCCTCCAGTGAAACGCCTTGACACGAATGACGACTTAGCCTCTCTCTCTCTCTCACACACACACCCTCGCCAGACACTCAGAGTGCCTAAAGGGCTGTCAGCAACCATCTCCTCAACCACAGGAGCAAACACGCCTCATTCCAGACATAATCACCTATGGGTGACCTCCCTTACCAACGACTTTTGTCCTTCTGTCCACTTTTCTGTCTTCAATACTCTCTCTCTCTCTCTCTCTGTTCGAACGTTCTCTCTCTCTCTCTCTCTCTCTCTCTCTCTCCGTTTATTTTTCTTTCTCCTCTCTGTTCCATATCAAGAAACACTACACATTGAAAGAAAGAGATAAAGCCTTTGGGAGAAGAGATGGAAAGGAGGGAGAAGAGGGAGAGAACAGACGAGGGAGATAGAGATAGAGAGAGAGGGGGGAAGGATAGAGAGGAGAGGAATGTGAGACAGAGGGGGGGAGGAGGAGAGGGGGGGAGTCAGGAGAAGAGAGGAGAAGAGAGAGATAGAGAGAGAGGTGGGGGGGGGGGGGGGGGCTGAGAGACAAACAGTGCTACAATCATGTAGCCAACTAATCTTGCGAATGTATTGATTCCCTGGAAGTTCCTCGCCACCCCAACCTTTCCGATATGACAGTGAATCCGCACACACAATCTGAAAGCATGGTACCATAATCCGCCGGCTTTTCAAAATGGAAATGCGAGTGAAAGAACACGAGGAGAAGGGGAGGGGGGACGAGGTAGAACTCTACCTTCATGCCCGCTCGTCTCTTGGAAGTACCTACACAAACACAAACACACACACACACACACACACACACACACATACATACATACATACACTAACGTACTCAACCCCAGTTCCCTCCACATACATACACACAGAGTGAACGGAAGGTTACTTTTTTTCGACAAGTCTGGATCTATGGCAGCGTGAGAGCAGTGTTCGTCAGCACCAATCCAGCGGTCAGCCCCCGCATGCCGGACTGACCACATCAAGGCTCCGGAAATGTCCATCTCGCACCTGCCGCGTTGCCTAGGAGATAAGTAGATCCAGGCAGCGGGTGTTACCAGGGAGATGGAGTGGGCTTACCTTGATGAAACCCTGCCCCCCGCCTCCACACCCCCACAGACCTTAAACCCCTCAACCCCCCCCCCCCCCCCACTCTTTCTCGCAGTACTGAGTGCGAACAGTACAGAGGCAAAAGATTATTATCCTCAACAGTATGCTCAGATAGTATTCTATCAAGGATGGCTGGTTTGAGGGAGGTGCTGTGTGTTGTGTTGATGTTGTTGGTGTTGTGTTGGTGGTGGTGGTAGTGGTTAGCAATCGGTGCCGGGCTGGTGGCAGTGTAGATGATGGTCGCTAATCATCATAATTAGTTCCTT
>NC_134895.1:18816336-18831336 GCF_041734735.1 Babylonia areolata
GTGGAAAGTGGAGAGTGGTGGGGAATTAAGAAAGGCAGGGTGGGAAAGAGAGAGAGAGATGGAAAGTGGAGAGTGGTGGGGAATTAAGAAAGGCAGGGTGGGAAGGAGAGAGAGAGAGATGGAAAGTGGGGAGTGGTGGGGAATTAAGAAAGGCAGGATGGGAAAGAGAGAGAGAGAGAGATGGAAAGTGGAGAGTGGTGGGGAATTAAGAAAGGCAGGGTGGGAAAGGGAGAGAGAGAGATGGAAAGTGGGGAGTGGTGGGGAATTAAGAAAGGCAGGGTGGGAAGGAGAGAGAGAGAGATGGAAAGTGGAGAGTGGTGGGGAATTGAGAAAAAACAAGGTGGGAAAGGGAGAGAGAGAGATGGAAAGTGGAGAGTGGTGGGGAATTAAGAAAGGCAGGGTGGGAAGGAGAGAGAGAGAGAGATGGAAAGTGGGGAGTGGTGGGGAATTAAGAAAGGCAGGGTGGGAAGGAGAGAGAGAGATGGAAAGTGGAGAGTGGTGGGGAATTGAGAAAAAACAGGGTGGGAAAGGGAGAGAGAGAAAGAGAAACACAGATTGGAAGAAAGAGAGAGAGAGAGAGAGAGAGAGAGAGAGAGAGAGAGAGAGAGAGAGAGAGACAGAGACAGAGAGACAGAGGCAGAGAGACAGAAAGATACAAGAACAGAGACAGGGAATCATGAATCATTAAGTGAAGGCTTTATTTCAATTTCTCAAACCCTACACCTTTGAACGTGAGAGAAAAAAAACCCACAAAAAAACAAACATGAAGGAATACGTTGCCTTTCTTTCCGAACCTAATCATCCTTGGACCCATAGTTTTTCCTCCAGCATCATAAATGCAGAAAACAACAACAACAACAACATGAACATGACCAAAAGCATGAACTAAACATAATTATTTCCTTTTCTTCTATAGTGCCTCCTGACAAACTAGCAAAGCAGACCTATGAACAAGAAGAACAACAACAACATGACCAGAAGCACGAAATAAATACGGTTACTTCCAGTGCCTCTTGATAGACTGGCACAGCAGACCTGCGTGCACCTTCTTGCCGGCCTCATTCAGTCAACGTTCTGTGGTGATCATTTTCACCAATAAGGTGAAGTGGGTGAGAGCTGGAGACACCAGCCGGCAGATAAAGCCCCGAGATACCATCGCTTTAGCCCCTTTCCCATCATCAATCTTGCATTCCTCCCCCCTCCCCTCCTGGCCCCTCTGTCTGTCTGTCTGTCGGTTTCAGAGTCTAACCGGCATCCCTGTCTGTCTGTCTGTCTGTTGGTTTCAGAGTCTGTTTCCCCCTTCCCCTACCTACTCCTGACCCGTTTCTTTTTCTGTGCATCTGTCGGGTCTATGTCTTACTTTCTCCTGTCCTATTTATTTGTCTGTCTGTCTCTTATTGTGTGTGTGTGTGTGTGTGTGTGTGTGTGTGCGCGTGCGCGCGCATGCGTGCGCGTGAGAGAGAGCGCAAACAACATGTAAACCTGCATCTCTCACTGTCTGACTGACTGTCTGTCTGTCTCTCTCCACCCCACCCTTCTCTCTGTCTTATCTTCAGCAGCCCTTGCCCTCCCCTCTCACCCCCCCTCCAACCCTCCTTTCGCTCTCCCCACCACAGAACCCCCACCCCCATCCCAACAACCCCGTCGCCAGACGATCAAGATGTTAGGTCGAGGAGGGTGTGTCGGGTGGGGGCCGGGCGGGTTAAGGGCGGACAGACCGATATTTCAGGCATCTCCACCACCACCACCCTAAGCATGCTCCCCCTGTCTCTCTCTGTGCTGCCTTACTCTCTGCAATATCCAGCACTGTATCAGATAAGGTGACAGGCGGTCAGACAGTACATTGATAGCAAAAAGCCTGGGAAACAAAGCTTCTGACTATGTCTATCGGATTTTCTCCAGAGAACTAATACAGAGGTGGTGGTGATGCTGGTAATAGTAGTAGTAGTATAAGTAGTTGTAGCAGTGTACTGAGTATGAACCTTCGTCTGTCTTGATATCTTTCTTCGCAATGTATGGGGAGTGGTTCTTGTTATATTTCTTTGGACTAACTTAGCGTGCGCGCGCATATGTTTGTGTGTATGTACGCGTGTGTGTGTACGTGTGTGCGTATGTGCTCTCTCTCTCTCTCTCTCTCTCTCTCTCTCTCTCTCTCTCTCTCGCGCGCGCGCGTGTGTGTGTGTGTGCATACGCACTTTTCCGCGCCCGTATGCGCGTGCCTGAGTGCGTTGCGCGCGCACACGGATACGTGTGTCCCCTTGCAAGATTAATGAACCCCCAGAAACGTTCAGCATGCACCAAAATATCAGAGGCTAAATATAGAGGTCGTAACGATGTTACATGTTGTGTGGACTCGTGAAACACACACACACACAGACACAGACACAGACACACTACTATTTCGGGTGAGACGCTAACATTGTTTTTTTGTTTGAGCTTTTGGCGTGTCTGGAATATGCCACGCGTGCCACGGTCCTTGTATATGGCGGCCGTAGTTCAGGAGGAATAAAAAGAAAAACAAACAAACAACAACAACAAAAAACCACAACAAGATAGTCTCGCCACACTGTTACATCTCTTTTATTCTAAGACCCTGTATTCTGTATTTGCACTTTTATAACTGAACTGGTGTACTTCTTGTTTACTATGTTTCAAGTAGCCGCAATTACAACCAAATCAACTTGAATCGTGCGGGACAACTTAAAAAAACAAAAACAAACCCACAACAAACCACAGGAACGGAATCTGAGAAATGGCAGTCATTTAATCTCTCTCTCTCTCCCTCTCTCTCTCTTTCTCTCATGATTTAGTGTATGGAGAAACAGCCAGATATCCCATAGTTTTGACTTCCACTGTTAAATGTATTCAATATTGGCTGAAAATAACTCAGATGGAAGAGCACAGATTACCCCATAAAGCTTATAGAATGCTATTAGATTTAGATAATAGAGGCAAGAGAAATTGGGTGTCTAATGTGAGAATGAAACTTTGTGAGTATGGTTTTGGTTTCGTATGGTTGAACCAAAGTGTCGGAGATATCAGTAATTTTATTCATGTATTTCGTAGAACATTAATTGATTGTAGATGGCAAAATTGGAACTCTCATATTCAGAATAGCGACAGATTTGATTTGTATCGAATGTTTTGTCATATACCTTATAATATGCCAGTTTATTTGTCAATGAGACTTGATAGACATCTGAAATATACTTTGGCAAGGTTTAGATTAGGTGTTACTGAAATATGTACGCATTATTATCGATATCGAAAATCATGTGCCCAAAATTTGTTTTGTCCAATGTGTCAAGAATTTAAAGAAGATGAAGTTCACTTTGTGCTGTGTTGCCCAGTATTAAGAGATCTTAGAGAACAATTGATTCCACTTAAATACTGTCAACACCCTTGCTTGTTTAGACTTATCATGTTAATGTCATCAACAAATGAAAAGACTGTCAAGGAGTTCGCTCTATATCTGTATAAAGCACTCAAAAGGAGAAATGTATATGTTACATCATGAAGACTTTTGAATGTATGACTTTAGCATTTTACTGTATATCCCCCTTCAAAGGGGCTGTGGCCTATATGAATAAACCATCTCAATCTCAATCTCAATCTCCCTCTCTCTCTCTCTCTCTCTCTCTCTCTCTATATATATATATATATATATATATACAAATTTTCTCTCTTTTTTTTTTAATTTTTTTTTTTTAAATCGTATTTACAAATAACCGAAAAATCCTCGCTGCCACAAGTTTCGAAATGAATGCACACAGACTAACACATTGCATGAAACCAGACGATAACGAATCGACCGGAATCCTGAATCCTCCCACCTCTATCACCACCACCCCCCCCCCTCCCGCCCCCTCCTAGTGTCAGTGACATAAAGAAAGACGAAAGAAAGAAAACAACAACAACAACAGAAAACAGATCTGACGTAAGAATCAACACTTTTCGGCGTGTCATGCAGATAAACTGAGCGGCCTTCGTAAATATCTGGCCCACTGACACTGAGATACAAAGTGTCAAGGAGGTGAGAAAGAAGAAAAAGAAGAAGAAGAAGACGAAGAAGAAAACCCGGTAAACTGAACACTTAAGCTTTTTGATGCACCTGCGGCTGTGGTGACACTTGATCAGATAGGGATACACACGACGTGGAGCATTTAATAGGGGGAGGGTGGGGGGGGAGGGGGGGGGGAGAAGGACGGAGGTGGAGGGATGGGGGGTGGGGGTGGGGGGGCAACCGTGGGCAGAATCACAAACTTGTCCCTGGTATCAAACTTGTGTACTCGAAGCCAGAGTCAACGTTTACAAAATAAATGCGGCGCTTTGTGATGCCGATTAGCTTTGGCTGAACTAAGTGGGAGAATTAGCGTCACTTTCATAAACAATAACATCCGTTCTTTTTTGTTTTGTTTGTTTGTTTGTTTGTTTTTCGGCTTTCCTGAGTGGGAGAGATAGATTAGGGTTGGGTGAGAGAATGTAAGAGAAAAAAAATGAGAGAGAGAGAGATAGATAGATCGAGAGAGAGAGAGAGAGAGGAGAGAGAGAGAGCATTTTCCTTTTGGCTCTGCGTTCTTCATTCTATGGATGCACGTCATCAGAGGATGCTTCAGCAAACGGTTAAAGTGTACTCAGTCGCCAGGTTCACAGTTATGTTGTATTTATTATCTATATTACACACACACACACACACACATATATATATATATATATATATATATATATATATATATGTGTGTGTGTGTGTGTGTGTGTGTGTGTGTGTGTGTGTGTGTGTGTGTGTGTGAATCTGCATATATACATACTTTTAACGTAATACATCACAATACAATTCCAAGCGCACAGCTGAGGCTTGGGGCATCAGAGTACAAATATTGAAGGCTAAAGAAAAGACAGAAAACATAAAGTGATAAACACAATACCCTAGACGGATAACGATAAAACCGAAAAAAACAACCAAACCTTCAAAGAATGTTAGATAAAAAAAATGCAACAATGATGATGTTAGAAAAATGCAACAAGAACAAGAACAAATGCTACTACTACTACTGCTGCTGCTGCTATACTATTACTACTATTAATGATGATGATAATAATTCTAACAATATTAATAATAGGAATAATAAATAAATACATTACAGCAACGACAACAACGGCAACAACAACAATAGTAACAATAATCATAACAACAACGATAACAAGAAGAACAATAATAATAACAGAACAAAAACAACAATAACAAAAACAAAAACAACAAAAACAACAACAACAAAAACAATAATAATAATAAGATATACTACTACTCTTACTACTACTACTACTAACAACAACAAACAAACAACAACAACAAAAGCAAAGAAGCTGACGAAAGCACAACACCACACTGCATGCAGTCATCAGTTTCCGGTAACAAGACAGCGGATGGACGTGAGGAGGACGTGTATCCATCGGAACGGAATGAGCGCAGTTCTTTGATCTCGCGGCTTTTACACTGATTAGAACACACAGACGTTAATATAACGACGGCTCCCTTGATCCTCTGGGAGTACATTATAGCGAATATTATTGAAAGGAAGTGAAGACCAGAATCCTGGAATATAATGTGGGAAAAGCTCTCTTGGAAGTCTGGGCTACACACGCACACTCCTTCCAACACGCGCGCACTCTTAACTTTCACGCACTCATTATGTTTGGTGGTTCAACTGTGGTGTGTGTGTGTACGTGTGTGTGTGTGTGTGTGTGTGTGTGTGTGTGTGTGTGTGTGTGTGTGTGTGTGTGCGTGAGAGAGAGAGAGAGAGAGAGAGAGAGAGAGAGAGAGACAGACAGACAGACAGACAGATAGACACGGAGACAGACAGACGGAGAAATAAAGGGAGAAAGAGAGTTCCCGTAGAAAGTAAAACAAGGTTCAAAAGTGCTAGTCATGTTAAAATTGACAGTCTGCGTTTAGGCAGAAAAAAAATCTGATGGTGCATAACCATAGAAACAATGATTTGGCTTAATAGGTTCAAGCGTGGAGCTTGTCATGCATGTTTTCACACACACGCACACACGCACGCACGCACACACACACACACACACACACACACACACGCAAACCACTGACCAGCACGACTTACCTGGATCCCCAGGTGGTACGGCGGATGGAGATGCGCCCTTTCTCGTCGCCATCTTTGAGCGGCAGGCTATTTTTGTACCACGTGTAGCTCGGGATGGGGCTTCCGGTGATCTCGCAGCGCAGGCGCACTTGCTGTGTCCGGTACTTGGTGACATTGCGCATGGCGTAATCCAGCTGCACGTAACCTTGACCTGTTGACACAGGAAGGTGAAGGACAAATGAAAATACTGTTATGGGAATAAAGTTATAGGTTTGTTTCATTATGAATCCGACCTCAGCCCTGAGCAATCTGACCTTATGGGGCGTAAGCAAATAAGTCGATATGCTCAACTCTTAATCATTTTGAATCACAAGTAAAAAGCAGCTCGAATTATGCACTCAGGGAAAAATAAAAACAGGTCACTTGAGAAATGATGAAAAATAGATTGCAAACGGAGGACAAGAGTTTGTTATCTGATGGCAGATGGTTTCAGATCCAGTAAAAATGATGGTAAGTGCCGTGTTGTGCTCAAGAATATGACTGTGAAATGATGTTGTGATGTGTATACTTTTCATAAAAACAAAAACAAAACAACGACGACGACAAGAAGTGGTCTGCGTGTATATATTTCAGAACTAAGTTTATAAAAAGCTACTCTAGCAAGGTTTGACATTCATGACACACGGAGAGGAGAGGAGAGGAGAGGAGAGAGAGAGAGAGAGAGAGAGAGAGAGAGAGAGAGAGAGAGAGAGAGAGATTCATGTATGTATGCATACAATATACATAAATAAATATATATATATATATATATATATATATATATATATATATATATATATATATATATATATATATAAGCACGATGATGTAACGAAAGTGCGCATCAGAACTCAATGGAAACATTAATAAATATAACTTTGTCTTAACAACGACGCGAGTTATCTGCAAGGCTGTTTATTCATTTACTTGTTATCTATCTATTTATCAACTTATCAATTCATGTATAACCTTTTTATCCATTTTGATAGTTTTAGACTTCAATAAATCACAATCATGTTGAATGACAAAAAGTGTGCACGCACGTTATCATTCTATAATTATATGCAACTTGCACAACGACTGACCAATCCACTGTGGACTAGCACTATAAACCAGCCAATGAGAAAGGTGCTACACCACCGAATCGGGTTTATGCAGAGCTGTGGTCGGGAAAAAATATACCCCTTCTTCTTTTTCAAAACTCTGTTACGCTTTTGTCGTTATGATCACTACCGTCTGTTGCACTATGAGTAGTTTGTGTGTGTGTGTGTGTGTGTGTGTGTGTGTGTGTGTGTGTGTGTGTGTGTGTGTGTGTGTGTGACTCAACCGATTGCGTCATTTTGAGTCATTGTCTTTGTTTAACTGTGGCTCGGGGTATGGAGGTGGCACCGTATTGATCTGTGAGGAATAAAGTGGGAAAAAAAAGAAAGAAAAAGAAAAAAAAGTACGACATTTAGATGTTTTTGGTGAAAACGTCTGGGCGTCTGTGGATTGGTTGAGGATGGATGAATGGAGAGAGAGACAGAAAGACAGAGAGAGACAGAGACACACAGAGAGACAGAGACAGAGACACACAGAGAGACAGAGACAGACAGACAGAGTGATACAGCCAGAGACAGAGGCAGAGGGAGGGAGAGGTAGGAGGAAAACGGACACGCATAAAGATTACAATAATTACTCCCTGGCTAGAGTACAAACCAATTCAAACTGGTATCCGTTTAATTAAACACCTCCCCGCCCCCCCCCCCCCCACCCCCCCCCCCCCCCAAAAAAAAAAAAATTCAAGCCCAAAGTTCACGAAGTAAACACCAGGAAAAAAAAGCTCTGTACCGAAGTCTGACACTAAACACCATGTCATCTGCCATCATAAAAGATGAGATGCAAACAAAAAAAAAACCAAAAAAAACAAAACAACTCCGAATCGAACTGGAACACACACACACACGTACGTACACACACACACACGCACACACACACACACACACAGCACCAGGAAAATCCTCCTTCTCTTTGTTCAGGGGCAGGCCGCTCCAAAGCAGCGTTTAAATCGACAGAAACAAACATGTCAAAACCGTAACGCGTGTCATTTCAAATGAACGCTTCGCTGCGCTTCGGTGGTTCTCGGTATGTCCCGTATGTTCCGTCTGTCTGTTAGCCAGTCGAGTCCAAGGGTTTCCAGCAAAGCAAAGGTGCTTTTCTTCACGTCCTCAATAATACAGTGAAGCGTCGGTTCTTAAAAAAGGAAAATATAAACACAGAGCAGTGGAAAAGAGCAGCTGCTTGCAGTGCCAGACACAAAGATGAGGAAAGCTGCGTTGCATAAGCGATCATTGTTTGTTGAGCTTTAATTAAGAGTGTTCGTAAATATGTGGACTTATGTTGGATTGTATGTTAGCAGTGCTAAGTTTGCTAAGCTTTAAGATCGTTCCTAACTTTACGCTAGTTCGACAGACTTAAGAACACTTTTAACGCAAAAGCAAACTTAGCACTCATGCAAACCAGCCTTGGCGTGTAGTAAAGAAAACGTATCGCTGTTGAAATCGTTCATGACAATCCAACTGAGGCTCTGCCTGTGTGCTGGGTAAAACATGCGCCACTCTATTACCTTTATCCTGACGTTTCTCATCCACAGTTTTATAATCCAAATATAGCATTCAATGTCCACAATATTAGATTTTCAAACACACTCTATATTTACAATTTTATATTTCTGTCAAAAGGTTCAGTGTTGATTATCAATAAAGTAATCGGTTGTTGTTGTTTTTATTATTTTTTTATTTTTTTATTATAGTTACACAATTTCAACAAAGGAATAGGTATTTACAGTTTTACATTTCCAATCATGGATTTAATAGTAACAATTTTATATCTCCACCAAATGATTCGGTACTATAAACTTACCTTTCCAACCAAGGACCCGACTTGTACAGTGTGATACTTCGGAGAAAGAATATAACACTTGCAATTACATAATCATTTCCACAAATATTACACTCATGTTTCCAACGAAGGAATCAATATCTACTATATCATCATCTAAAATCTTATATTTCCAACGACGGATTCAATAATAGGATTAAAATTTCATAACTATTTTTACATTCATAACAAAGAATTCAGAACATACAATTGCACTTATTTCCCTGTAACAGATAAGGCTGAGTTAAGAAGTAAAGCCGGCGCCATTTACAGTCCACACAGCTTTGCGACGCCGTAGTCCGCAGAAAAGCAAACACCCGGCGGATACGGTCAGCCGGCGTCTGGGCGCCGAACTCGCAGTAAAAAATGCTGTGAGTTGGAATCAGATATACCCAACATAGAAACGTGACATTTTCGGTGCCCCCCTTTCCCTCCCCTCCTGCCCCCCCCCCCCACCCTGTTCCCCCCTCACCCTCGTCAGTCTTAATGTGGTGTGGTTCTGCTGGTGTAGGTGTAGTGTCAGATAGCTTCTCTTTCTCCCTCATTCCTGGGATGGATATCCCCGTCGGTCATATCACTACAGGTGGTGTGTCGTCATTAAATCTGAATGTAACTAACGCACACTGTCAGCCGTTTATTTCGTTTCGTAAACGTTCAGTCATATTATGACATCAGTTAAGTTGTTCATCTCGATTTTTATGAATGTTTCAAACCCGAATGCAACTGACACTGTCATCCGTTTTGTTTCGTATAGTAACCGTTCGGTCATATGACATAACTTTAGTTGTTCATCTCGATTTCTATAAAAATGTATTAAACCCGAATGTAACTAACACTTCAAGTCGTTTGTTTCGCTTAGTAAACGTTCGGTCATAAGACATCAGTTTAGTTGTCCATCTTGTGTGTGTGTGTGTGTGTGTTTTCTTTTTTAAATGTATATTTCTTTTAATATATTTTATTTCTTCTTCTTTTTTTTTAATACTCTGATTGCTGAAGTCGTGATCATTATCGAAATAAACAGGCACCATCTGCAGGCCCCTGTTTTCCAGTGCCATTGAAGGAAAAGGATTTCTCCTGCAGCTGATGCTGCTTCTCTCTTCGTCCAGGTCTTCCATTGGTGGCGGCCTCTGAGTGCATGTGGGCGTTTCTACGATCCAGATTTCACGTGCATTTTCTGGTCGCCTTTGTGCTCTGTCATTTAACAATATTTTCATTGACTCTCTCTCTGTCTGTCTCTGTCTCTCTCTCTCACAAACACACACACATACACACACACACACGCGCGCGCGCGCGCACAATAAAGTAACAAAAACGAAATTGTAATTTTTCAATGTCTGTCACGGTTCACGCCGGTGCACCACTTTTTTCTACCCAGTATTTTCCACGCAATTACGGGAGATGTGGGAGTTTCATGGTTGGGCGGATCGACCCCAGAGCGTCTGGCGAGTTGTCCCCCCACTTAACAATGGCAACGACTGTACACACTCCAGCCAGCAAGCTCCGTCTCCCCACGAAAGGCAAACTATCTGCTGCCTCCCTTAGCCTCCCCCCACCCTACCCCCAAAAAACCCCTCGCCGGCCTTTTTCTATTGATCATTCTTCTTTTAAATATTTTTCTTTCGGTAGGTGTGTTATTAAGATGGGATGGCGGTAAGCGGCACGAAGTTTCCGTTGGGAGGTTGTTGTTTTTTTTTGTTTTGTTTTTTCTTACCACGGTTCACAACATCAGTCTGTGACTGTGGTGCTTTTGTCACCGAGGTTCAGAGGAGTAATTATGAATCATGAAGGGGGAGGGCTGTTGATTTACTGGGTGGAGGTGGGTCCTGTTTCGGGGAAAGGCCGCCTGCTCCACCAACAAGGAAAACGACTGTTGTCTATACATGCCTCTGAAGCACAACAGAGGGAAAAGGGGGGTAGACAGAGCTTGATTTGAAAGCTGCACAGCGACTGAACATTGAATTGGGGGAAAATAAATATTTGCCTCGGTACGCTTGGAGGACGACGGCAAACAGTTCTTTGGGGGGTTTTTGGGTACGGATGATTTTTTTTTTTAATACAGGAAACCATTGACAGTAAACAGGCACTGAGAGGAGCAGTTGTTTGTGGCGTCTCTGAAAGACAGCACTTACCACTTCTTCTGATACAAGTGTGACCAAGCATTCCTCCTAGTCTCAGTTAGGTGGTGAAAATTGCTCTGTGTATACAGTACAGTTGGAATGATTGTTGCTTTTGTTCCCTTCACACCTGGGCACGTATGTGTGAATGGTTATTATTATCATTTTAGCATCATCATTATCATCATCATTATTATTACTATTATTATTATTATTATTATCATTATCATTATTATTTTGCATGGTGGAGAACGGCCGCGTTTGAAAACTATACTCTGCGTTCTGTAAAGAAATGATTTACAAGTAAAACAAATTTTCATAAACCCATGGAACAACTTTTCTTTTGATAGTGTATGTATTTTCAGTTATGTTTTCCCAGGTGCGGGCTTTTTGAAGGTTCCCGTCTTGGTACAAAGGCACACACATACACAGACACCCTCTTCTTTTTTCTTCTTTTAAAGTCCAAAAACATACGCCCCTTTTTTAAATGAGCAGTGAAATGGCCGTTAGTCTATTGTCAATACGTTCTGTGTCCAACACTTCACCCATACCCTGAAGCCTAGGAAGAGTCTTCAAGCAGTGGAGACCCAAATACTAATTTTCCCAAACCCCTTCTCTCTTACAAAGTTCGTAGTCTTTAGTTCAAAGACCATATATTTACATTCAGCCCCTTCTTTCCCGTGTCTGCCAACGCGTTTTCTGTCCTCCTTCACTGAGTACCTATCATTTGAAAGCGAGGGGCAATGGAAATAGTACAGTAGTTAATCGTAAGTCTTTTGTTCCTTGCAGTGTATGGATTTCCGCTGAATGAGTTTTACAGACATTATCTTTGTCTGCGAAGTGGATCGGAATTTATAAACGTAATGTCCACGAAATATATGAGGAATATTTGCAAGAGGGGAGGGAGGGGAGACTAAAGTAGTGTTCGCACGCACGCACTGACACATGCCAACACACAGCTTCAGTCATACACCCATGAATAAGGCCGACCATTCACTAAACGCCAATAATTTCAAAGCAAGAACCATATTATCCGTGTGTGTTTACTTTATATATATATATATATATATATATATATTTTTTTTTTTTTTTTTTTTTTTAATACTCGTGTTTTCCTGCTCCTTTCCCGTCCATCATCACCGATTTTTTTGAGCGTTTTCTGAAATTCATACGTACTTTAAAAACATAATAATAAAAGAAGGAATATTTAAGAGTTGCTATGGCTTAACATTTAAAAACATTTTTTTCTTCCTTTTTGTATTTGATTTTTGAGGCATGAGTAAAAAAACTGAATATGGATACAAGTTTACTATTAGACAAGAGAGAGAGAGAGAGAAAGAGAGAGAGACAGTGAGAGAGAGAGACAGAGGGAGAGAGAAACAGAGAGAGAGGGATATATATATATATATATATATATATATAGAGAGAGAGAGAGAGAGAGAGAGAAAGAGAGAGACAGAGAAAGAGAAAGAGAGAAACAGAGAGAGAACTCGAACTCGAAGTCGAACTCGAACTCGAATAGTTTAATCAGTATAGGCCATGGCCCCTTCTGAAGGGGGTACAGTATTTGTGAATAATTCACACACATTTTCTGAGTAACTCATTGAAACAGTAATATACTGACAGAAGACATTACAAAAGCAGCTACTTAAATCAGCTAAGCATAATGGTGCGTCTTTTAAAAGCTCTGTATAAATACATACACACATTCCTTACTATTGGTTCTCTTCGAGATGCCATAAGCAACGCAGTCCGGAACAGGGAAGGATCCTGATAATAGTTTTGTGGAATATACTTTATACGTAAATCACGATAAACCTGACAACAGAGCAGAAAATGAAAGAGAGAGAGAGAGAGAGAGAGAGAGAGAGAGAGAGAGAGAGAAAAAGAGAGAGAGAAAGAGAGAGAGAGAAAGAGAGAGAAACAGAGAGAGAAACAGAGAGAGAAATAGAGAGAGAGAGACAGAGAGAGAGAGAAAGAGAAACACAGAGAGAGAAACACACACACACACACACACACACACACACACACACACACAGAGAGAGAGAGAGAGAGAGAGAGAGAAACAGAGAGAGGGAGAGAGAGAAACATGGTGGGGCATGGAGCGCGGAGTGCAGTGACCGAGTTTGTTGTTGTTGAACCTTTGATCTTTTTTTATATTTTTTTTTTATCAAAGTCCTGTATCAAATGAAGAAAATGTCACTTGTCACATATTTGTACATTATCTAAAAAAAATCTTTAAAAAAAAAGAAAAAAAATCACACAAACAAGACACAAAACAACCAAGCAGTACAACTGACAATGAGTCCCCTTTCTTACAATACGCTACAGAATAATCATGATAAAAAAATGTCTGTCTCTTCGCGAATGCGCGCACGCGTGTACATCTGTGCGGGAAGAGTTGTGTAGTAACGAGTGCATGAGTGCATTCATGTGTGTGTGTGTGTGTGTGTGTGTGTGTGTGTGTGTGTGTGTGTGTGTGTGCGCGCGCGCGCGCCTACGCATGAGTGTAGGCGCATCCATGCGAGACAGTGAGTGAGAGACAGACAGACAGACAGGCAGACAGACAGACAGAATGACAGACACAACATACAAAGAGACAGACAGACAGACAGACAGACAGACAGAACGGGTAAGGAGAAGCATACAGTAAGAAATGTAAGATACGGTTTTACTGTCACAATACGCATTTGTCACATCGACAACAACCACACACAGTCCACGCACTCACGGAGACAGACAGAATCAAATCTGTGGACAGCTTAATTCACGGTAATGCAGAAAGATACTAGTGCCGGGTGGCTCTTTTCGAGAGTCTCAGCGGACACACCGAAAAAAGGTTTCCACCCAGACCATTTGTTTCCATGGCTACCCACACAACGGCGTCAGAAATCTGCTATATGGCATAAAGACGGTGGTTGTGCCATGTGAAAAAAGCAACATCTTTCCTCCACCTTTATGGAATGATATCTGTTCAGTCTGTGAATAATAATACAAGGGGTACAGTTCTATCTTTAACCCGTCCATGCAGTATCCGCAGAGGCTTTTTATTCATTCATCAATTCATAATTGTATGTATTTATGTATGTATTCACCTGTTTACTTGATTATTCATGCATGTATCTATTCATTTAACTTGTTTGCTAATTTATCTACTATTGTATCTATTTATCGGCTTATTTATCCATTGACGACTTTTGTGCCTTGGACTTTCTGCATCTGTCAGCAAGACAAAACTGTTCTCCTCATCCCTCTCTCTCAAAAAGAACAAATCGTCTGTCATATATCAACACGCCGCACGCACTCACGCACATGTTCACAAACGAATGAGAAGAAGAAGAAGAAGAAGAAGAAGAAGAAGAAGAAAGAAAAAAAGAAAGAAAGAAGAAGGAGGAGGAGGAGGAGGAGGAGGAGGAGAAGAAGAAGAAGAAGAAGAAGAAGAAGAAGAAGAAGAAGAAGAAGAAGAAGAAGAAAATCAATAATGCCAACAATAAAAAAAAAAAGAAAAAGAAAAAAAAGAAGCTTCCATATATATCCGAAATATTGCACTATGTAGTTGTGGACTACATGTGTGCCACGCCAAGTCATGAAGTGCGTAATATCTTTAAGAAAACAGAGAAAAGAAAAAGAAAAGAAAAGAAAAAGTAAAGACAACAACCACCACAACAGAAAAAACAACACTGCCTTTCCACATCTTCTCTTCCCGTGCTCGTTCATGCTGCAACTGTCAATCTGATTTCGCCCTGCCATCGTCCTGAACAGCACTTATAACACATTTACACTCTCGGCCATTTTTCCTTCATTCAGTTATGTACCCCCCCCACCCC
>NC_134895.1:18833836-18856336 GCF_041734735.1 Babylonia areolata
TGTGTCAGCACGTGGAGACAGTGCGCACTGTGTGTGTGTGTGTGTGTGTGTGTGTGTGTGCGCGCGTGTGTGTGTGTCCAAACTGGATGTTGGTCGTCATGTGGATGTCATTCTGACTTTTTTTCCCCGTTCATCCATTCCGTCCTTCTTTCCTTCCTTTCTCCGTTTTCAGTGCTGTCTCAACCAAAACAGGGGAGTCGGGTTTTTTTCTCCAAATACCGATTTTGCAAAAAACTGCGTCCCTGAACCGCCAAGACTGAACATGACCAGGAGATTTCAGCGTACCTCAGCCATATCATCATCATCAACACCGTCATCATCATCCACAAGTCCTTTTCATTGTCGCCCAGCCGATCATAAAAACCGTGTTAGGGCATAAAGATGATAATGAAGATGATACTGATGACTGATGATGATGATGATGACATCATGAGGTGGAAGATGATGAAAGGAATGATGAAAGAGAAAACTCAAGAGAGAGAAGTGGGATGGAGGCAATGGGATGGGGAGGGAGGGGGAAGAGAAGGGGGTGGAAGGCGAGAACAAAAATGAGGGAGATGGCATAAAGAGCGAGCAAGAGAAAAGACAAGACAAAACAAGACAAAATTCTCTATTTCTAGGATAATAGATAACCACTGGTGTGTTTTTTTTGCATCCAGTCCCCGCCCTAAATAGGGTATACACTACACAATACTAAATAAAATTAAAGCATGGTGTTAATAGAAACACATAACAGAGGAGAAAAAAAAGAACAAAAAAAGAACACACACACACACACACACACACACACACACACACACACACACAAATGACATACAGGCACAAGCATGGTGTTAGTAAAATGCATATGAAACAATGAACAAAATGAAAGAAACAAACACAACACACACCGCACCACAGACCAGAATGGGGGATGGAGGGTGAGGGAGGTTCTCAACCATACCCATGTGACAAACAGTATCATTAAAATGAACGATTTACATAACACATCATGGCATAAGGTGGGAAAGGTAATGTTTCTTTGAAGGTGGTTGGGCAATGGTGTTGTTTAACTGTTTCTGGGAGTGGTAGCGCCTGAGTAAACCAGACTGGATTTAAACAAGTCAATTCTTGGGGGATTGGGATGTAGACTTTGGGGTGGGTGGGGTGGGGGGGGTCTTTGATGAATTACAAAAAAAATTTGTCTATTAATGTTGGTGGTGCATTACCTGTCATAATCTTTTGTATCATGATTCCTTTATCAGTGAGAGAGAAAGGGAGAGGGAGAGGTACAGAGAGAGATATTTACAGATAGAAACAGAGAGACAGACAGACAAGAGAAGCAACTAACTAATCAACCAGCCAGCCAGCAAAACCAGGCAGCCACGAGACAAGTCAGTGTGTGAAATGCTCATACATCACACAGCAGGGTGTCCCCCCCGAGGGAGGTGGAGGAGTGGGGGGGGGGGTGTTGGGGGGGAGCCAGATCCGCCACGTGACTAAAAATTAACGGCAGCAGGGACTTTTGACACACACACACACACACACACACACAACCCCCCCCCACCACCACCACCACCACCACTATACCATGATGACAGTCCGCGAGCCTAGGAGAGCTATGTGTGTCTCTTTCTCCCTGCCTGCTGCCAGCCTGCTGCTGCCGCTGGTCGTGTGAGAAGGGGACGTAAACTCTCAGCTTTTCCTGCCGGCCCTGTCGCCGGCAATTACCTGCCCCACACGCCACTGTCCGAGCGCCTCCCGCCGCCATCTATTTTGTTTGTCCACACACACAGCAGCCCATGCCCAGCCTCCTACTGCTAAGCCCACAGCTGGCAGAAAGAGAGAGACAGAGAGAGAGAGAGAGAGAGAGAGAGAGAGACGGGTGGCGTGGCGTGGGGGAGAAATGAGGGAGTGAGAGAGAGAGAGAGGAGAGAGAGACATGAGGGGGACACACACACACACACACACACACACACACACACACACACACACAGATAAGGGAGAGAGAGATAGACGAGGAAAGAGAGAAACGAAATGAAACGAAATGAAATGAAATTGTATCAAACCAGGACAATGAGATAAGCAAATACATATGCTTTTTTCCACCCAGCCCTGGGCATGCACACACACACACACACACACACACACACACACACACACACACACACACACAACAACAACAACAACAACACACACCAAAGAAAAAAAACACGCACAAAATGCAAATATTAACTGTAAGAAAAAAATCAAAGTACTAAATCAGAAAAAAGGAGGAAGAGTAAGATATATCCATAGACCACTAACAAGATTACATACACACTTACGCACTCGGGAAGGGGGTGTGGTGTGGTGGGGAGTTTGAATGGGAGAGAGAGAAAAAAAAAGAAAAAAAAAGTCAGGCATCATTTACTAATCACACACAAATTAGGATATCAGTAAGACAACCAAACACTAAAAACAAAAACAAACAAAAAAAAAACTAAAAAAAAACCCCACAAAAATCAAAAACCACCCAAGAGAGAGAGAGAGAGAGAGAGGGGAGAGTAGGGGCAGCGAGAAAAAAATGACACATGGAAAGGACGGAGGAAAAGGAAAGAGGAAAGGATGGAGGAAGGGAAGAGAGAGAGAGAGAGAGAGAGAGAGAGAGAGAGAGAGGGGGGGGAGGCGAGGGAGTGGGAGAGTAGGGGCAGCGAGAAAAAAATGACACATGGAAAGGACGGAGGAAAAGGAAAGAGGAAAGGATGGAGGAAGGGAAAAGAGTGAGGAGAGAGAGAGAGAGAGAGAGAGAGAGAGAGAGAGAGAGAGAGAGAGAGGAGATAGGGAGGGACACGAGAAAAGAAGGTAGAATTACGTCAGAGTGGTGGGAAGGAAAGAAAGACAGACAGGTGATAGGAGATAGGCATAGATATTTTTGAATGTGTGAAGAAAGTACAACTGCAGTAAGATACTTTAAATGACATCGCGAAAGTTTGCTTTTATGATAATAATTTCGAAGTATGTAAAACAAACAAACACACAAGCAAAATAAACAATGAAAACAACTACCCATTCGAAAAACAAAAATCTAAAATTGGACACAAGAGCAACACATAATAAGCCACGTTCAACCTGTCAACGACGACAACACCACCCACAAAAACAGCAACTGCCGAGCGAACCTCCACTACGACTTCATCAGAATCTCCTCCACCAAAGACAGCCATCATCGCCATCATCAGTTTATAACCTCCCACTGGACACCACCCACCCCCACCCCTCCCCGTTCACCACCACCACTACATCAATGCCAGAAACAAAGCCAGCGACAACAACAACAACGACAACAACACACACTCCAACCCCATACTAAACTCCGAGGACGACAGAACGACTTCTCAATCCGCGCGTCCAGACCGAGGTGCTAGCAGATCAGAGAGCAGCACTTTAGAGACGAGGCCCCTGATGTGCCCCCTGGGGGAGTTAAAGTCGTGCTCCTCGGAAACAAAGGCCCGTGGAGCCGTTAACCTATCATCCCTTGAAACGTTGGACCATCGCGGGGCTTGTGCTCCGGACACTCCAGCGGCTTGTTTCCAAGAGGTTTACGACGGTCCCCTGACGGTCCTGGGCCGGGTCGCCTTGTTTATTTACGTTGTCACAGAGGGGGCGTGGTCGCGCTCCTCCCGTCCTGCCCCTCCCACCCTCCCTCACCCCAACCCCCGTGTTTTGTGGTCCGAATCGGAGTGAATTAAAGGGCGGCTGATACGAACACAAGAATCATGTCCCTCCCTCTTTCTTTCCGTCCTTCTCTCTGTCTTTTCTCTCCCCATTCTAACCATCCTCCTATCTCTGCATTACTTACAAAAATGATCCTATGCAGACCGATTAAAGCGATAGGTTATTTTACTCTGGACAGAGCTGAGTATTCCTGATATAAGGGTGTGAAGGCTTTGGCTGCGGCTTTTTGAACAATGATTTTCAACAGTAAAACGAAGATATTGCCACAGGGATAAATGTACAGCTATAACAAGTACATATATAAATATATGTATGCACGTACATGTATGTATGTATGTATGTATGAAGAGAGAGAGAGAGAGAGAGAGAGAGAGAGAGAGAGAGAGAGAGAGGTTGGTGAGTACAGCGTAAAGTTTGTTCAACACACCTTAAAAATATAATTACATATATGTATGTATATATGCAAATTAGCGAAAATGTTTGTAACCCGAAACCTCCAAACCTCCAAACACGTCCATGAACCTGAACCACGAACAAAGACAACGTGCACAATGCACTGTCGGCACGCGGGACAAAGACAACCCGTGACTTCAAAGGGTGGAACTGTTGCACTGGATCCTGGCAACATTGTGTCAGATTTGGCACCTCTTTGTAACGTCAACTTTAAGGCTTTGCTCGCCGGGGACTACAAAGGTTTCCCTTCTGTGTGTAAAGCGGCGGGGAAGGTTGTGCTCGAGAAGCGGCAGCAGAAAGGCAAGGGCCGAATGAAAACCCATCAAAACGCACAGCATGACGACACAGCTGAAAGGGGTGGTGGTTTCACCACGGTGAATCAAGCTCAGTCCCACATTTTAAGCACACACAAAAAAACCCGCCACGATGTTTCTGCTTACTTGGTCATAAAAACAAATCTCCGTGCAGCGCATGGATATCGCAATGCCTTCTGACGCGGTTTGATCCAGTGCTTGAAAACTCGGTGGGCTGTTTGGGACACGGATCCGAGTCTGTACTTCTGTTCGGTTGTAACTAAGACAAAAACACCAGAGACTGGCGACTAAAAAAATCACTGCCATCTGCAGTATCTGCTACATCTGCACTGTCTGTCGCTGTTTCCTCTGCGTTGTACAGATACTTTGGAACTATTTGTTGTTCTGGATTTTCGCTTTTGCATTAGCAAAGACATGAATCAACAAGAGCAACAGGTAAGCGAGAGCAAACATGCACATCCATAAGACCATGCATATTATATATATATATATATATATATATATATGTGTGTGTGTGTGTGTGTGTGTGTGTGTGTGTGTGTGTGTGTGCATAGCGTTCACACACACGCACACACACACACACAAACTTCTAATATTGTATACAGGAAAATGGACATTCATAGCAATAGTATCAATTTAAAACTAAAAAAAACCCAAAAAACAAAGAGATAAACAAACGAGTACTCCGAACAAGAATGCAATGTCACAAACTGTATTTCATAAGAGCGCTTCACTGAACTAGAATCTGTTTAAATTGAAATAGGAATTCTAAATTCTCTGCGAACAGATAGTTTTAACGTGTCTCAGTTTCAAGGTGTGTGTGATATACCACAGAAACACAATTAAAACAATTCTATATAGAGATACAAACGCAGTATATTACTCATATGAATCAACCCACACTGACAAACATACAGAAAAAGAAGGAAGACAACATAACTTCAAATCACGATCCCCCCTAGGCCCCCCCCCCCCTCCCCTTCCCGCCAACCACCCCCCCAAAAAAAAAAAAAAAAAAAAAAAAAAGAGAGAGAGAGAGAAGATTTAACGACTTCATTTCCCGCCACCTATGAAGGTCAGTCCATCAATTAGACTCACATTCCCATGCTCACATTCATTACACCCTCGAGAAGACAGGGTGGATAGCAAGGTTTACAGGGGTATAAGCAGTTTTAGGGGACTAACGCCAGAACCCGAGAAGAGGGGGCGTCAGCTTATCATGGGGACTAAGCAGCGAGACATCCCGCGTCCCGCTCAAAGACCGCAGAGGAAACGGATCCCGACCCCAAGGCACCGATCCTCCCGAGATACCCCTCGTTTGGACCAATAAATCAGTTAACCAACACCGGCCACCCCTCTTTCTTTCGGTGTGTCACTCAGTCCCAGTGCCTTCCGGAAGATTGACGGAGATCCAGTTATCTCCCCCATCTGTGGTGGCGCTGTGAGCAAGCCAGTGAGCGGCGGAGGACCCTGGGATCCTGCTCGCAGGACCGGTGGTGGCGTTTGTTTACTGGTAAACAAACACGCGTAAACACACACCGGCTTGATAACCTGTGGGAGCCACACAGATTTGTCAAGTCAACCACATTTCGGAAGATGAACGCGAGGGGAGAAGGGGAATGTAATGTGGAATCTTCCTAACAGGGCACACGAATTATAGTGATGGAACCAGAGAGCTGGGAGGAAAGATTAACGAAGGAAAGCTCCTCTTGATACTAACGGATTTCGCTTCTTTTTTCGTCACACTTTTGTCATTCCAAGGTAAAAGAAAGACATGCGCCACAATGAGACAGATTCACTTACGCGCTGTGCTTAAAATGAACAAAGAAAAAAGGTTTTGTTACGTGGTGACATTTAAAGCAAGCTAAAACGTGGATCTTCATCCAAGACAGAAAGTGGTGGTGAAAGGAACGCTTCAAGACAATGCGCATTGTGTATCACATCGCGGTCGTCCCTCACGATACAATGACAGAGAATAAAACTTTTTACAGATAACACAAAATGCCTCCTTACGGAGAAAACGACACCAAAAACCGGCACATAACATTAGCCGAAGTTAAATTGCGTCTCATGACTCGCCGTGCAAACTATATCCTTTACAGCAATTTAAAGGTTTGTGTAACATAGAAATCAGAATGGCTCCAGCTTTTGTCTCCCCCCCCCCCCACCCGCCCTCTATCTTTAGTGGCTATTATGTATTTGTTGTTCTTCACGTTTTTAACGTCGTATCAATCTATGAAGAAGAAAAACGAAATGAAAAATAAGCAAGCAATAGCAAAACTAACTACACACACACACACACACACACACACACACACACATACACACAAGCATGCGTGCGCACACACCACCCTCCCCTCATCCCCCACGACAACGATAACAGTTGCTGTCGTCATGGAAGTTTACACACAATGACAGAAGAGCTGACAACAACCACGTTGACATGACGACAGCTGGCTGACGTTCAGCTCACCTGGAGAAAGTCTTCGGAATTTAGCCTGTGGTATCTTTATCAAATCTGCCCCCGGGATTTGGTTCGAGTCCAGAGATGGACTTCCCTTGCTGTGTTCTCTTTCATGAAAACGATGGCAGGGGACATTTAAGAACCAATGGGAAGGAAGATTTCTGGTGTGAAAAGAACATACGAAGGTATGACAGAAAAAAAGGATTGCAAATTCATATGTATGGAGAGTCGTTCCCTTGAACTGTGTTGTCCAAAACTTATGTTTGAACGTAGACGTGTGTGTGTGTGTGTGTGTGTGTGTGTGTGTGTGTGTGAGAGAGAGAGAGTGAGAGGGAGAGACATTATACATTATTTAGTATATACTCGCACGCTCTCTCTCTCTCTCTCTCTCTCACTCACTCACACACACACACACACACACACACACACACACACACAGCGAGAGACAGACAGAGACTGACAGAGATACAGACACTCTAAGGCAGTTATACCCGGGGTTGGTAATGAGGATAAGCTCCATCTAACTATAAAAATGCTTTCAGTGACAGACCCCAGTCTAACCCTAAGTTACACAAAACAGCAGTAAAAATAAATAAATAAATAATAAAAAAGGAGGAGGTTCACGCTGATGGTAATGGAGATTGAGTGTACAAGGTCAGGACTGTTTTCTTTTTTTTTTTTTTTTACTTTTAAGAACAATCTTTTCTACCCCCCCACCCCAGCTCTTCTATATAAGTCTTGGCACCAGCCATACCATACACACACACACATACATACACACACACACACACACACACACACACACACATACACACACACACACACGCACACATACACAGAAGCCGCGGTGGATCGTGAGTTGCCCCACCCGGCCAGGCCCATAATTCACAGTCACTGATAGCAACCATAGCACCGGTACCCGGGGCCAGCCAACACCAGCCGCGCAGGGGCCCTCCTATCTTCACACTTCACCGTTACCCCCGGCCACCTGCCTCGCCGACACACACACACATGCACACGCACACACACATACAATTACGTACACACACATACACACGCACATACACATTTAAGAACACACACACACATGCACACGCACATACAATTACGTACACACACACATACACACGCACATACACATTTAAGTACACACACACACACACACACACACATTTACGTAAACACATATTCACACACACAAACACACACACACAGATTTACATACACGCATTCACACACTGACGCACATTAATAACACACACACACACACACACAACTCACACTAACTGTGCACATAGGACAAGGTCTTCCGACACTCAGACTACCTCCTCGCCGTCACCCCCTCCCGCACCCCTCCGCCCCCCCCTCCCCCGTCATCCCCCAAGCACACCACACACATCACACCACACGACAACACGATACACACAAGCAGCACACAGGATAAAGTCCAGCGAGTCTCGGAACTCTTTGCACCACCTCCGCCCCCTCCCCTCCTTACCCCCCTTCTGAAAACCCTCACTACTTCATTCTGTCTTTCGAGTCGAATAACTTCCTTGCCCCTCGTACCCGCCCCCCCCCCCCCCCCCCCCCCCCACACACACACACACCACTACCTCCCTTCAATCCATTCTCTCTCTCTCTCGTTCACCGGACCTGGACATTCTAGGACCATGGTGCTTCATACTGACACATGAGTATGTACATCGGAACATGTTCACACTGATGTGAAGTCCTCGCTCAAAACTTCGGATGCTTTAGAGATGTAAGCAGCAGCAGCGTTAACTACATGGATACTACTACTACTACTACTACTACTGTGGCTACTATTACTGCTGCTGTTGTAGCTTCAGCTGCTACAACCACCACCACTACTACTACTGTGTTGGCGCTGCGCTGTAACGCTGTGATCCCCACGAGGAGAGCAGCCCAAATTTCACACTGACCAAAAACACCAAAATTACATTACAACAACAACAACTACTACTACTAAGAAGAAGAAGAAAAAGAACAACAAAAACTTCCAACGATCACAAACTCACACACACACACACACACACACACACACACAACTCACACACACAAACAATGCACATAGACAAGGTCTTCGGACTCTCAGACTTTCATGCTCCTTGGCCCTGACCCCATGCATCAAAGTTAACATGCCGGGGAAACTTGACTCAGTCAGACCTTTTTGTTCTGGTGAAAGATCCACACATCCGTAAATGACATCTGTAGAAAAGTCCCGTAGACGAGATTTGCTTTGTTCTTGTTGTTGTTGTTGTTGCTATTGTTGTTCAGTTCTTGCTATTGCAAGTGGTAGCGTCGTTGTTGTTGTTCAGTTCTTGCTATTGCAAGTGGTAGCGTTGTTTGTTGTTGTTTAGTTCTTGCTATTGCAAGTGGTAGCGTTGTTTGTTGTTGTTTAGTTCTTGCCATTGCAAGTGGTGGCAAGAAGTTTTCGAAGTTCTTTGGTTTATGTCAGACGGTGTAACAGCACCTTTAAGAGCGGTGTCAAGTGTAAGCGGCCGTATCCTACGAGATTAAAAACAGATTACAGTCTCTGTCGGCTTAGTCACTCACGCACAGGCGAAGCAGGTAGACAGACAGACAGACAGACAGACAGACTGACAGACATTCTCTCTCTCATCGTTCGTCCAGTGCGTCACGTTATTCATACGAAACGAACGACGCATCACGTGATAATCGCCATCCTTGGAGCTCCTCTGTTTCTGCCGTGTGTGACGTTGCCAGCTGTCAACCTGAGAAATCTGACAGCCATTGGGGTGTGTGTGTGTGTGTGTGTGTGTGTGTGTGTGTGTGTGTGTGTGTGTGTGCGCGCGCGCGCGCGCACGCGTGCGTGTGTCAGAAACTTCGATGCTTTATTCTGGAATGGCCTTATGAACAAGGGGCGATAACAATAACTTGCAGGGTCATCATCAAGCATTCAAGAGAGAGAGAGAGAGAGAGAGAGAGAGAGAGGAGCATGGATTGACGACTCATTAAGCACCCATAAAGATAACCATCACAAACACACACACACACACACACACACACACACACACACGCCCCTCCCACACACACATTCTGACCAGGCATTACCTCACAGATAACATCAGGAATGACGAACGTTGGCCGATGACTGCTGCAATGAAAGCGGGGGACTGACAGGGGGGGAGGGTCAGAGGGGTGGGGGTGGGCGGGGTACGTTGCTGGGCACATTTTACTTTTCTTTTCTCTTCCTTTTTAAAGGGGTAGGAAACGAAAAAGAAGGAAGAAAAAAATAAAGATAGGAAGAAGCGAGGATGGTAGAGGAGAGTAGGAGTAAAGCACAACACAACTAGCTGACAGTGTGGAGGGATGGGGGAGGAGGGAAGGGGGTGCCGTCTGAGGAAGGAGCAGGTTTGGAGGGGGGTTTGGGGGGCTGGGAGGAAGTGGGGAAAGGGGAGGAGGGGGTGGGGGAAGGGGGGGACACACCAAAACACAACTGCCAACGAACGTCGCGTGCAGAGCGCCATGGAGAGGGGAACTCGGGGGACGTATCGAATGTCCGGCAGAATAGATGTCGTCTGTCAACCGGGCTACCCCTGCACCGCCACTTCGACAGAATTCTACCCCCCCTGCCTTGCCTGCCCTTGCACCGTGTGCAAGGCTGTCTACACTACAGATTTTGCACCCTGACAACCCTCCCCACCTCAGTTTGACCCCGGCATTTTTTCTATCTTTTTTTTTCTTCTTCTTCTCTTCTTTCTTTTGTTTTAAATACCAACGAGGTCCATATGTCTGTATTACTTCTGCCTTTTTCTTTTCGTTTCTTTCTTTTTTTTTTCGTTTTGAATACCAAATAGTTCCCCTTGTCCCTAAACTCGTGTCTGGAGTCTTGGGACTATCATGTTGTGCGTGCCAAGAGTATGACAGATTTTGGCCAAATGTGCAAGCATTGTACTTCACGCGAAATGTGTCTTTCCTGGTGTCGCTGACGTCTTCAAATACGTCACGAGAAAGAAGGGGTGACGTGGAAAGGGTTAAGGCCGAGATCAACTGACGTCTTCGTGCATGAGTGGTGTGGTGTGGACAACTTCCCCCACCCACCCCTATCCCCACACGCGTGCGCGCGCGCGCTTGTGTGTTGTGGAGAGAGAGAGAGAGAGAGAGAGAGAGAGAGAGAGAGGTGTTTTGCGTGTGTATATGTGTGTTTGTACGCCGTGTATGTGTGTGTATGCCTGTGTGCGTAAATGTGTGTATGTTTGGGTGAGCGTACAAGCGTGCGTGTGTGTATCTGTGTGTAAATAATGTATGTGTGCGTGCTTGCTTGCGTGCGTACTCGTGTGTGTGTGTAGTGTGTGTGTGTGTGTGTGTGTGTGTGTGTGTGTGTGTGTGTGTGTGTGTGTGTTTAAAAGAATACGTATCAGAAAAGAGAAAGGCGCAATTTGTTTTCCTTCTCGAAACAGCAGGACCAAAGTAAAGAAAGTAATGTTCAGATAGCCCCACATTTGAGCGAGCGGTGTAGCGTGACGTGCGACTGTTCAGTAGGTCAGCCATGGGGCGTGTCACGTTCAGGGTCAGTGGCTGTTAATACCAACAGCTGACGCTTCTCTGCTCATCAATAGGGGGCATTGTCTCATGAAGTTTCATTGTGACGCAACTGATTTCGGAATAGCGTGTACAGCTTCTGTTCTAATAAGAATAATCATGATAATGATAATAATTATGACAACAACAACAACAACAACGATGATGATGATGGTAATAAAGTGTATTCATACAGCACTAATTCTTGTGCGGATAGAAATCTAAGCGCTTTCACACCCAACTTTCAAACGCATGTATAACTGAACCGAAGGGATTGAAATGCACTGCTGTCTAGTCTATCTATCTATCTATCTGTGTGTGTGTGTGTGTGTGTGTGTGTGTGTGTGTGTGTGTGTGTGTGTGTGTGTGTGTGTGCGCGCGTGTGCGTGTGCCTGTGTGTGTGTGTGTGTGTGTGCGCGCGCGCGTTTGATAATGCATTTGTTTATCCCCAGGAAATCTTGGATGAAATACTGCTGTTAACTATTCTTGGTGAAACTCTCGTGTCACTTAGCACATTATCCCCCTTCATCGCTCTCTTGGAGAATCATTGTAGCTTAGTCATATTTCGTAACGCTGCGCCGGAAACCGATACAGAGAGAGAGAGAGGGACAGAGAGAGAGAGAGAGAGACAGAGAGAGAAACAGAGAGAGTTAAACAGAGACAGAGAGAGACAGAGACAGAAACACACACACACACAAAGACAGGGAGAGAGAGACAGAGAGAGAAAGAAAGAGAGAGAGAGACAGAGAGAGAAAGAAAGAGAGAAAGAAAGAGAGAGAGACAGAGAGAGAGAAAGAAAGAGAGAGAGAGAAGAGAGACAGAGAGAAAGACAGAGACAGAGAGAAAGAGAGAGAAAGACAGAGAAATAATTTCTAACGCTCCCGTGTCTCCCCTTCCAACCCACCCCTCCGTTCCTCCCCCAATCCCAATCCGCGAAAGTTATCTTGGGCAGGGGAAAAAAAAAAACCCCAAAAAACAAAACCAAAACATTTCGCAATTCCCAGTGCCCCAAAACACATGTAACAACACGAAAGCTCAGGGAGAGAAAGAGAGAAACGGGCCGGCCTTGAGGCATGCCAGTGCCTTTGTCTGTTTATTATTCTCTTTCATTCCCTTTCCCCAGAGGTCCACTTCCAACACTCGTGGATTTCAGGCACACAGCAGCAAGGGCGAAAGAGAGGTGGGTTGGAGTAACAAAAAAAGAACGGCGTTGCAGAACGACTCCTGTGGTGGACCCATAACACGCCGTTGCAGACAGATTTGCTTCTGAGCTTTACCGCTCTTGTCCTTTCGCGTGCAGCTTTCAAAGAGCACGCTACTTAGCGGGATGGAAAAAGATGTCAACTGGTTGATATGATCAGCCTTGTCACCAGTCGAAATAATTCCAGTCAATATCATTTTCTAATCCCATGGAATTACAGCACAGACCAGTTTGACATTCGCGAACCCCCTTCCTACCCCTCCCCCCCCTCCCGCGCGCGCGCGCGCGCGCGCGCACACACACACACACACACACACACACACACACCAGCATGGTGGGTGTCATTTCCAGTTAACCCAGGAAACATTTCCGTCACAAGACACCGGAATGGCGGGGAAGGATTACATCGCTAACCAATAAAACCTTTGTTCCAACCAGTCAAGTATCCCACACACAGAACACACAAACCACTGATATACACAGAGTGACAAAGAGAGAAGGGGGGAGGGGAGAGCAAGAGAAAAAAAATATAGAGAGGGGGTGTGGGGAGAGAAAGAGAACGAACTTTATGTACAAATGAACGAAATCTTGTTGACAAGAGAGAGAGAGAGAGAGAGAGAGAGAGAGAGAGAGAGAGAGAGAGAGAGAGAGAGAGAGAGAGAGAGAGAGAGAGAGAGAGAGAGAGAGAGAGAGAGAGAGAGAGAGCATGAAAAAGAAAAAGAAAAGAAAAGACGAAAAGAGGCAAAAGAGAGAGAGGGGAAAACAACAACAACGAACCCCCCCCCCCCCAAAAAAAAAAAGAACAAACACAACAACCACCAAAAAAACCCCCAAAAAACCACCTCTAAAAACAGAGGGAGGGGTGGGAGTTGGAGAGAGGGGGAAGAAGAAAAAGAAATCAATCTGAAATCTGATCAAAATGGCTCTCACGGATGACTCAGAGAGCAGGGGGTCTGACGGGTGACACTTTCATTACACGCCACAACCACCATGACAAATCGGGTACATCCTCCGCCCCATCTTGCCTCGCGGCTACCCGGCCTACCCACCCAATGCCCCCCTCCCGCACCCACTTCCCGGGTGCTTCCCCATCCATCCCCCGGGTACGTGTTTCCACCCACCCCATCCATTCCCGGGTACCCACCAGACACATCCCCATCCATCCCCCGGGTACGTGCTTCCACCCACCCCATCCATTCCCGGGTACCAACCAACACATCCCCACCCATCCCCGGGTACGGGTACTCATCCATCCTCCCCATCCATCCCCGGGTACCCATCCACCCTTCCCCATCCAAATGTGTGTATATATATATGCGCTTGCGCACTCTCCTATGTTTCTATGTGTATACATGAACCTCCCCCAATCCCAGAAGGTTTTAGAATGAAAATACTGTCTTAAGTAAGGGACAACTTCCAAATTTATTATTCCAGGTTTTTGTTTTTCATCATTACTCCCATGATGTTTCAAATGAAAACATCGCCCCAGGTCAATTTCATTCAACAGACATGAATGCAGGGAGAACTTCCACCATCGGATTGTTGTTTCCCTTTTTGATGGACGCTGATGCAACATTTACACACGGTAATTTCATTCTCTTGGCTTCAGCACATGCTCAGGACAGAAGAAGAACATCACCCAAGAAAACACCCAACAACAACAAAAAACAAAGCGACATATAGGAAAGAAAAAAAAAACAACAAAACAAAACAAAAACAAACAACAACAAAGAAACCACGAAAGCACAGCAAAGAAAAAAAAACATGAATAGAAAAATAGAACTTTTCAAACAAGCTTTAATGGGAAAAAAAGAGAGAATAATTATACACATTCCTTCCCTGTTTTCGCGTGTCTTGGGGCATGTGTGATCAGCACTTAACTGATCGCTTGTTTTCTATTGCGTCACATCTGTGAAGACAAACCGAGCTGCGACCAACAATGAACAGATCTGTTGTTCTGATTTTGTCTGTGTGTGTGTGTGTGTGTGTGTGCCTCATCTCTTGCAGATAAAACCGGACACACGTGTGATAACCAATTAACTCATCTCCCAATTTCCGGCCTTTCATCTCTGTTACAGACAGGCCGAAGTTCTGTCTTGTTTTCTCGATGCTGTTATGGGATGTTGTTATCATCGCTTGTTTATATTGCCATACCCTAAAACAGAAACAAAAAAATCCACATTTTTCCTCCCACTCGCTGAGGTCTTCTTTCCTAACGTTGAATGCATTATGGATAGGGAAGGATGGAGGGTTGGGGGGGTTGGTTCACAATGAAAGGCCATCATAATCTCCTGGGTCAGAGATGGCTGTCATTGTTATCTGTTAGCAGACGAGGCGGGGTGGAAAAACGATAGTCCCCAGTGTCGTAGAGAGTTCAAAGGCGTGTTTGACTGTTTGCTTGTTTGTTTGTGTGGTGGTGGTGGTGGTGGTGGTGGTGGTGGTGTGTGTGTGTGTGTGTGTGTGTGTGTGTGTGTGTGATTGTTTAACGGGGTCTTTCAAGGAAAGGTTACGCACTTCAAAACACGCATGTTGTCCTTTATCCTGCTTTGTTTCCTTTGCTAGGACATTTGATGCAACTTCGAAAAAACAAAACCCCACAAACTTTTTGTCTGCTTTAAATATTATAAATGTAAAGACAGAAAGAGAAACAGACAGAGGGACGGCAACCAGCTAGCCACCCAGCCACACAAACTTCACAGATAAATAGCAACAACAAAAATCAATCATCTATTTTCACCCATCAGTCACTCTATCCAGTGCCATACATGCAAACGTATACATATCGATAATCTATTCCCTCGCCCAAAACAAAAAAAAACCAACAATCAATATAAACGACAACACACACACACACACACACACACACACACACACACACACACACACACACCTCTTAACAACACACACAGTAGCATAAAGATACAAACTATCCTCGTATCCTCGTCCATTCGACCTGTTATCTGTGCACTGCGGCAAGGCACCAGCCTTTCCAGTTCCAGCAGCTGCAGACAGCCAGGCAGCCAGTCGCCAGAGAGACACGGAGACACAAGTCTCCACATCTTCCACCGTGAGCATAGAACCCATCGAACTATAGGGCAGGATGGATCCATGGTCCTTGCTGTTGTTATGCTAGTTTGCTATCATCAATGATCATCCACGCTCACGCGCACATGCTCTCTCGATTTTGTTGTTTGTTTTGAAAACGTATGTACATAGCATCAGGAACAAGTGGAAAAGGAGATGCTGTTTTGTTCCCCTCAGTAAAATAATAATTGTCCAGCCTCTGTGCTGTCTGTTTCTCCCCGAACCTCCGCTCCCCCTCTCTACATGTTAACAGGTTTTGCCGACAGACTTTTGAGAAGCGTACGAACAGAATCAGAAAAAAGACATTGTTCACTCCCTCAGTCATGCAGTCATGATCTCTCTCTCTCTCTCTCTCTCTCTCTCTCTCTCTAAGACTCGATTTCCCCCGAAACCTGGATAGAATAGGCCTGTTTTCTAGTTTTTGTTCGGTAACTTGCATATTCAGAATTTCGGGAACAATAACACACACACACACACAAACCAACAACAAAAAACAGCAACAACCGATGTTTGTCCCTTTCACTAGAATTATTTCCCTCTTCCCTCCTCCTCCCTCCCTCCCTACCTGTGTGTGTGTGTGTGTGTGTGTGTGTGTGTGTGTGTGTGTGTGTGTGTGTGTGTGTGTGTGTGTGTGTGTGTGTGTGAATTATTTCCCTCTTTCCTCCTTCTCCCTCTCTCCCTACCTGTGTGTGTGTGTGTGTGTGTGTGTGTGTGTGTGTGTGTGTGTGTGTGTGTGTGTGTGTGTGTATGTGTGTGTGTGTGTGTGTGTGTGTGCACGAAGGTTGTGGAGCGCTAAGGAACCAGGTGAGATGATTTGTATCCCTGAGGTCCATCACTGACAGCATGGCGTTGTAACGGAGGTTGTCGCCAGAGGATTCGGTGTGCCTGTCCCGGATGTTCTCGTGTTCCGTGTTGCACCGCAGTGCATTGCATTGCATTGCATTTCTACATAACTCTCAGCACAATGGGTTTCTCTGTGGAAATGCCGACGCTTCCATTTCTGGACGGAACGCGCCGCACCCCGCAGCGACGACATTTTTATTTCTTTTTAACGGCATATGCCATGTTTGTCCTAGATCTGTCAAAAGCGATATTTTCTTCCTTTTGTTGTTGTTGTTTACATTATTCATTGTTGTTGCTTTGGATTTACTGCGTGCGCAAAGTGCAAGCTGCACACGTGACCATACCGGAAAGCCCGGTGATCATGCAGAGCATTGTTCAAGGGGAGCAACATGACACGACTTAAGTGAGCATCAGCAGCAAAGTTTGACGTGAGATGGACGAATCTGAGGAAACGATCTAGATCTAAGAAAAAAAAGAGAAAAAAAGAGACAACCACGTTCTGCTTTTTCACCTTTCTCCTCTTAATTAGAATAAAACCGTCTATTCTCTCCGTCTGTCTCTCTCCCTCTCATTGTCTGTCTCGATTTCTCTCTCTATCCTCTGTGTAATATCTTAGATGCTGTTCTTCATTGCAGCGTTTATGTAATATGTGTACTTATATATGGTTGGTTAGATATTTTCATTTTTTTTATATTATTCACGTTGTTCACTTATCCCTTCAAAAGGGGCCTAGGCCTATTAATGAATAAATAATCTGAATCTGAATCTGACTCTCTATCCTCAATCTATCCGTCTCTTTAAACTTTCTGATGTCATTTTTCCCCTCTGATCTGTTATATCCTGGAAAATGTCACGTCAAATTTAGCTAATCAGAATGGACTGAAATTGAGTAAAACATTATTATACCACATGCGAAGAGCAAAGTGTATTCAACGAATCTTCTTCCTTAACCTCACAGTAACTTTGTCGTAAATGAAAAACAGTTGTCATTTTTCTCTCTCAACGGACTGAGAGAGAGAGAGAGAGAGAGAGAGAGAGAGAGAGAGCAGACAAAGACAACTTCTTCATAAACATACGTGAGTATATATCAGATTGTACAGTCATTGATGTTGTGAAGAATGAATGAGCACAGCAGTAGTAATAGTAGAAGTAGCAGTATTAGTAATAAAAAGTAATAATAATAATAATAATGGTACTTAGCGCTGAATCTTGTGCAGAGACAAATCTAAGCGCTTTCGCACCAGTCATTCTCACGCACGCATAACTCTAAAACTGGAGAAACTAAAGACAAGGAAGAGACAGGGAAGGGAGGCTATTTTGGGAAGAGGTGGGTTTTAAGGCCAGACTTGAAAGAGCTGAGTGTGGAGACTTGACGAAGCGAAAGAGGAAGTTCATTCCAATTGCAAGGTCCAGAGACAGAGAAAGAACGGCGGCCAACAGTCGAGAGTTTGAATCTGGGTATGCGTAAGTGGAGTGGATCCAAAGCTGATCGTAGTGAGCGAGATGGAGTGTAGAGGTGAAGGCAGCCAGACACAGACACACACACATACCCCCCCGTACCCCTTCATCCCAACACACACACACACACACACACACACACACACACACACACACACACACACACACACACACACACACACACACAAACTACACAGAAAAGTACAAATAAACGAAAACACGTATTCTAAGAAGCATTACAAATTTGGTAATTTGATCTTGAGACAATTTCCAGAAGCACAAATGTAATATTATCTCGATTTTTCCCCTCTTTCTTCTCCTTTTCTTTCTTTCTTTGTTTCCTTCCTTTTCTCTTTTAGTTTTTAACTCCCCTTTTTCTTGAATACACATGGGCTGCCACTAAACTTCACACTGAAGCTTGTTTAAAAGGAAACTGTACGTCGACACTTTCCAAATTGAATATCACGGAACTCTCAAGAAGAAAATCCTAGACTTCTGATTCGTTTCTTTCCGTTCTCTCTTCGCTTATTGATTCCATTCATTTTTTTCCTTTCTTCTTTACTTGTTTGTTTTGTTCTGGTTAAGTTTCTTCTTCTTCCAAACCATAGTTTTCCCCTCTTTTTATTTATTCATTTATTCCCATACTTTCTCGTCTTTTTATTTGTTCATTCACTTATTTATATACTTCTGATGTCTTTTCCCCCACTCCCCCCAAGGTTCTTGCATTCCTTCTCTAATTTCACCCAGAGATTAAAGAATCAAGCTGAGCTCTACCCGAGGTCCCCAGTGGAAAACTTAAGACACTGAAATGAGTGGGTACAGATTAGGACGTAAAGGGCACCTCATCTTTCATTTCTGATCAGAGGAAAAGTGGATTTTCTTCTTTGCTTTATTATCAAATGACCACGTTGAGAAGCAGGCTTAGAAGGGGGTTTGGGGGGAACCTAATGCTGCAATTAATCAAATTCCTTTCACACTCTTTGCAGCTGGGCAACCAGAATTGTTCCTTCAGGTCCATTAAGTTCCTTCTCCCGTGTACTCCCACGCCTATCTCTTCAATAGAGAGTGGTGTGTGTGTGTGTGTGTGTGTGTGTGTGTGTGTGTGTGTGTGTGTGTGTGTGCGTGCGTGCGTGCGTGCGTGCGTGCGCGCGTGCGCGCGCGTGTGTGTGCAAAAGAGACACCTGAATAACACACACACACACACACGCGCGCGCGCGCGCGCACGCACACTCGTAGGTACGCAAGACTTCTTCAGGGTGTGCTGAATTGGTCCACACTTCACCGTTATTGCCAAATGTAACTGAGAGCTGACGTGTGAGGTAAACCTATCTCTTCTATTATACCTCTCTCTCTCTCTCTCTCTCTCTCTCTCTGTGTCCTGGTGACCTTTTAGGTCCGGCTCTGTGTAGGAAAACTCTGCACACTAACTGACTGAAACAAGATGGTGAAAACATAAGAACATTCTGTCTGACGAGTTTCCAGATGTGATATTTGAACAGGCGTGTGGTGGGGAATAGGGGCTTTATCATTAACAAAAACAATATGAGAAAGAAAGAGAGAGAGAGAGAGAGTGGGTGAGAGAAAGAGAGAGAGATATAAAGAGAGAGACAGAGAAAGCGAGAGAGAGAGAGAGAGAGAGAGAGAGAGAGAGAGATCAACTGTCAAAACCACTCTTCTCAATGGCTGTAACTGATTCTTAAAAATGGTTGAATATCCCAAAGCCTGTTATGAACGTTGGGACAGTGATTTCATACCCACTGTGTCCAGGACTTTAGACAGGATGGCAGTGATTTCATATCCACTGTGTCAAGGACTCTGCACAGGAAGGCAGTGATTTCATACCCACTGTGTCCAGGACTTTGCACAGAAAAACAGTGATTTCACACCCACTGTGTCCAGGACTTTGCACAGAAAAGCAGTGATTTCACACCCACTGTGTCCAGGACTTTGCACAGGAAGGCAGTGATTTCATACCCACTGTGTTCAGGACTTTGCACAGGAAGGCAGTCATTTCATACACACTGTGTCCAGGACTTTGCACAGGAAGGCAGTCATTTCATACACACTGTGTCCAGGACTTTGCACAGGAAGGCGGGGCTCCATCCTCTTCCTCCGCCGCTTTCAACCTTCCCCGACCAAAATCAGGAACCCATTCACACCTGGGGTGGGCTACATGAACGAACTTAGCAGCGGAAAGTTGTTTCGTTGTTATGAATGCTCCCAACTCCACAGTAAACGCCATAAGCTTAAGAACATTCTTAACTCTGAGCAAAATAAACTTAGCGCGGCAAACATCGCCTCAGGCAATACGGCCCTGGGTAGAGTGAGGAAAATCGGAGCAACGTGTCTTTCCCAAGAAATCGCCATTTTGGTAAGCAAGGGGCAGATAGATAACAGCTCATCCTCCTGGAGGTCATCGGTGAAGAACCCAAGCCCCGCCTCCACGCTTGCGATAGTCGCTTCAGGGGTGAAAGCGAAGAATTTGTTGCCTGTCCCACCTCACCCACTGACTTTAAAAGTATCCTAGTCCGTGTACAAACACCGTGCCGAAACGGAGGCCTCGAACCCTGATCACTGGAGAACATTGGATCAGCAGAAGTCCACCGCCTAACCGATTCTGCCACGATACCCCCCCCCCCCCCAATCCCCCCACCGCCAGCAACTGGCTCTTGGGAGGGGGGGGGAGGGGGTTGGGGGTGAGAAAAGAGGAAAGAGGAAATCTCTACGTTTCGATTTATAGGTCTGATGTCGTGGAGTTATCTGCTGCCTGCATGTTTGTCCTTCATGGTATCTCTGCAGCTCCTGATTATTGTGCACATGCAACGTAACGGGGCTTGGCTAACCTGGGCAGAGTTGGGAGAGAAAGGGACAGAGAGAAAAAGAAAGAGAGAAAGAGGGAGAGAGAGGGGTGGAAAAAGGAGAGAGAGGAGGGGAGAGCGAGAGATCTGGGTGTGACCTATTTAAACACGGAGAGAGAGAGAGAGAGAGAGAGAGAGAGAGAGAGAGAGAGAGATCTGGATATATCCTATTTTAAACACAGAGATACGGGGAGAGAGAAAGAAAGTGGGGGAAAGAAGGGTATTTTCGATGAAAGGTGGAAAATAAGAGAGAATGAAAGAGAGGAAAGGAGGGGGCACAGAGACACAGAGAGAGAGAGGGAGAGAGAGAGGGAGGGAGGGAGGAAGAGGGAAAGGTAGAGAGAGGGCGGAACACGGAGTGCAGAGGAGACAGATAAAGAGACTGAAAAACACAGAGACAGAGACAGGCAAAAAGTGAAAGAGACAGACGCACAGAGAAACGAAGAAAAGGCAAGCAAAGCGACCTGCCAGAGCAGAGAGAAAAAAAAGAAGGAAAAAAAAAGATATGTCAGGGAGGCCGAAATAAAACCAGGTGATTTATGGCCTCCACCATTTCCTTCTGTCTCTCCACGCTCAGTCGGCAAAATCGCCATTTTGGTAAGCAAGGGGCAGAGAGATAACAGCTCATCCTCCTGGAGGTCATCGGTGAGGAACCCAAGCCCCGCCTCCACGCTTGTGATAGTCGCTTCAGGGGTGAAAGCGAAGAATTTGTTGCCTGTCCCACCTCACCTAGCTCACTGTGTGTGCTGTGTGTGTCTGTCTGACCACAGTCACTCGGATACTGTCTCTTTACCTGCAATGGCGTCTTCCCGATTTCATAGTCTGTAATCCGTAAATCAACCCCTACCCCCTCTCCCTCCCCTCTGTGCATCCCTCCCTCTCTCACCCACTTTACCTTACTCCGCAACCCTACACTGTAACCCTTTGCTCCACCCCAACTACCCCTTAAAAAAAAAGAAAAGAAAAAAAAGAAGAAAAAAGAAAATAAAAAAATAAATAAAAAAGAAGGCTGAAAATGGGATCTCTTCAGTGTCGTCCTCTAAATCTTACCTGGCTACGCATCCCTAACTGTCCGGAATGTTTCTTTCGTGTTTAAAGTCAGATTCGTTTGAGGGAATACTTTCTCTTGATCTACCCCCCCCCCTCCCCCCTCGAAGACTGCCAACCCCTCTTTTTTGAAAAATACAACTCCAAAAACGGACAGTGACTGCAGAGCGAAGGCCCAGCGGTAAACCAAGCACACATCGGATAAATCAATAACTTCCCTACACTATGAATCACACTGCTACTGTTAAAACGTACTGCCGAGTGAAATGTTGCAAATGTACAAAAGTGGAAAAGACGGTGGCAAGTCTTCGCGCTTACGATTAGGCAGAAGTAGTGGTGTGTCCATTCTTGAAAGGGTGTGATAATATGATTTCATCGTTTCGAAGACGAAGAAGAAAAAAAAAAACAGACAGAAGAAGAAGTTGGAGGAGGAGGAGAGGGGGGAGGAGGAGGAGGAGAAGAAGAAGAAGAAGAAGTTGGAGGAGGAGGAGGAGGAGGGAGAAGAAGAAGAAAGAG
>NC_134895.1:18863836-18876336 GCF_041734735.1 Babylonia areolata
AACTTTTCCTTTTACATGTGCATCCTTTCAGGAGTGGCTCATACGAGTCATATATGGCTGATTTTTTTTTCTTTTTCATAATCATAATAACCTGTTCAGTCTGCCTTTCGGGGATGCACATTTTACATTGTGTTCTACAATGTTCGTGTCCATACTGAAATACAGCGACGTGCGTGTTTGGTTTATATATATATATATATATATGATAGTTAGTCGTGTCCGACTATGACCATCAGAAGTTTGGTTAGGACACTTCCAAACGACGGGACACCAAGAAAAAAACACTCAAAATAAAACTTCTGTTTTTTGTAAAAGAGTCGTGTGACTGTGTACACACAAGTGGAAGATGTGCGAAGCAATTCCAGGGCTGTGATGGAGATCTTACCCAAACTGAATAGCACCTCAGCAGTCAAAACCAAAATGAAAAGCAATGAGAGAATGAGAAGAGGGGTGGATAATGAGAGAAAGACAGAAAAGAGAGAGGGAGAGAGAGCGGGAGAGAGAGAGAGAGAGAGAGAGAGAGAGGGGGGGGGGGGGGAGGGGGGCGAGGGGGTAGGGACAGAAATAATAAGAAAAAGATACCCAATGTACGTCACCAGGCAGTGACGGCGCGAACAGAAAGAAAGATTGTCGAGGGGTATCCAACAAGCTCGTGCTGCTCCCCCCCCCCCCACACCCCCCCCCCCCCCAACACCCCCGGTTAATAATATGGCATTTTTACGTAACAACTGATTGCGATGCACCCAGAAAACCAAGAAAGAAAGCTTTTACTTTACTTTCCCACTCGCTTATATGATTACTTCCTCGCTTAGTTTCAATAGCTGATTCAAATCTGTAACGCTCTCTCTCTCTCTCTCTCCACCACCCTTCTCTATCTCTCTCTTGCGAGCAAGCACACACACACACAGACACACCAAACACACACACACGCGCGCGCGCGCGCACGCACACACGTCCACACATACACACACGTTTACTTTCAAAGAGATCAAAGAAAGACCACAGGAAACAGCACAAACGGCAGAAGGAACAGTACCACAAGATCATAACAACCTGTAACAGTCCTCCCCCTCCTCTCTCTTCCCCAAGCAAATCCCTCCCTCCCTCTGATGTCATCGCTGGGCTGTTTTCGTTTTTTTCCCCCCCGTTTATTGTAGTATTGGGCTGATATTCGAGCTGATCATTTCAATCAGTTTAAAATCACGTGCATGATATTCAAGACTAACTAAACTCAGGCTGCGTACGAAGGGACGTTTGAAAAAGAAATAGAGAAAGAACGAAAGAAACATAAAAAAAGAGAGGTGTGTGTGTGTGTGGGGGGGGGGGGGGATGGGGAGAAAAGGAACGAAAGAAAGAAAAAAGGAAAGAAGGAGGGAAGAATAAAAGAAAAGAAAACGAATCGGCCCTGAGTAAACACTCGAATCGGTGGAGTGTTTTCAAAATAATTATAACCATCAAATCCAACTTCACCCCCCCCCTCCGCCTCCCCGCTCACCTATTCACCTCCCCTTCCCCTTTTTCCACATACACAATGCACGCGCGCAACACACACACACGCACACACACACACACACACACACACACACACACACACACACACCGATCTAAACGAATTTACCTCTCTGCCCACCATTTATTTTGTAAACGAAGTCTTAAAAATATTCCAGAGTGCACCAGCAGCAGCAGCAGCAGAAAAAAAAACTCACAAAAAAACAAAACAAACAAAAAAACAAACCCCACGATTTTGTAAATGGGTGGGGAAGGGGTGGATGGATGGTGGGGTGTGGGTAAGGCGGGGGTATAGGGGGGAGGGTGTAGTCAGGGTAAGGTGGAATGGAAGAAAGGAAGGGGAAGGTGGGATGGAGTGGGGGCGGGGGCGTGTGGTGTGGGGTGTGGGGTGAGGGTGGGGGAGAGCACAAAGACCGTTTTGCAGCATCTGGGAACTGTCTTTTGGGGTGTTGCGTTGGTGCACACAACTCACTGACTGCTCTGAGGTGGGTGGGTGGGTGGAGGAAGGAGGCACGGTGGTGGGGGTAAGGGAGGAGAAAGGAACAGCATGGGGGTGTGGTGGAGGAGGAGGGTGGTGGTGGTGGTGGCTGGGAGTGGGGCTGCGGTGTGGGCCGGTTGGGGAGGAGAGAGAGAGGGGGAGAGAGAGAGAGAGGGAGAGAGAGACAGGTGACAACCATAGGGAACCCATAGAAAATAAACACAAGATTTGGCCCCGCTCGACCTCAAGTGGGCCTCTGTCTTTTGCGGTACACTTGCGCGCGCGCATGCAGGGAAAAGGACCGACCGACGGACAGACAGGCAAGAACGCACACATATTCATATTCATACACATACACACATGTCACTCTCACTCTCTCTGTCTCTCACTAGCGCGCACATTCCCACATATACACGCTAACGCTCACACATACACACACGCACATACACCCCCCTAACACACACACAAAGAGAAGCTTCCTCTCTCGCACACACAAACACAGAAGCTCAAACTCTCTTTTTTTTCTCTCTCTCTCTCTCACACACACGCACGCAGACACACACATACATACACACACACACACACACACACGTACACACACACACACACACACACACACACGCACGCACACACACACACACACACACACGCACACACACACACACACACACACGCACGTGCGAGTGAAGGGTTCCCACTGAACCAATCTGCTGCCGCAGCGTTTACTTCTTTCTTCTTTTTTTTTTCTTCTTTTCTCTCTCTCTTTTCTTTAATATTTTCATAAGATGTTTGCCTTTGCCGTGTTTGTCTAAGCTGTTAGGTTTGTTCAGTTCTTCCTCAGCTGCAGCTTCCGTCTCTCTCTCTCTCTCTCTCACTTTCTTTCCATCCCTCTATCTCACTCCCTCTCTCTGACCCCCCCCCCCAGACCCCTTGTAGCTGCATAATCTGCCATTTTCATGAAACCAAAATCTCTGTGTCATCTATCTTTCTCATGAATGATGAAACTACTTTTGTGTGTGTGTGTGTGTGTGTGTGTGTGTGTGTGTGTGTGTGTGTGTGTGTGTGTGTGTGTGTGTGTGTGTGTGTGTGTGTGTGTGTGTAAATTTTAGGTACGTACATTACTTTCTCTCCAATTTGATGGTTAATATGGACGAATATACTAAACACGATGGCAAGAATAACCATTCTTGGCGCTGACCTGCACGGCATGCCTTGTACTCCGCGCCTCATTTCAAGATTTGATTCATCCTGGCATCAACCAGGCCTGGCAAAGACAGACACCTGTCGTATTCGTCAGGGAGTTTCAGCAACATGTTTGAAGACTCAAGCGTGAAGCGAGGGACTTAAACGTCCCTGTGTTCTTGGTTTTCCCGTTCCAGAACATAATCAAATCGAGGATATTTAAAGTCTGAGATTATATTTTAAGTCTGATAGGATAGGATTCGAACCATTTGCCCCACGGCTCTCGATCCGTGAAGTCACCCGCGGCGTCACGGGGGATGATTGTTCGTTCACTTCTTTCCTCCAGTTACCGTTGTCAGGTTAGTGTTATTTCTTTCCTTCTTCTCTTTCATAAACATTCTCTTTCTTTCTAAGCATGCAGCGTATGTGTGCATTTCAAAGGGGCATGGACGTGTTCGTTCATATGTTACTATCATTCTTCTTCTACTTCTTCTTTTATTATTATTATTATTATTATTCTCATTCTTATCACTTTCATCGTTCGTGTTGTTTCTGTTGTTGTTGATGATGATAATGACGTTGCTGTTATCATTATCATATAAACAATAGCTACCCAACAATCAATGAACGAACAAAAAGGAGAAAACTTAAGGAAGCACACACACACACACACACACACACACACACACACACACACACATGAAAAGGATAGCACTGGTCGTCCTTTGATGCGTGTTTATTTTATATATTTTTTTATAAAAAAAAAAGATCAAATGTATAATTGTGAAGAGGATATTTTCAGTGCTTTTAAGTGACACATGTATTCTCTGCCACTGGTGCCTGAAGAAACGAAAGGTCAACAACGGCAAACAAAATCAAAACTAGCGACTTAAATTTCCAGAAAAAACGAAAAAGGGAAGAAGCTATCTATTTAAAAAAAGGGACAGACAGAAAGAAAACAAACAAACAAATAAAGAGAATGAGAAAAAAAAGAAAAGAAAAAGAAAAAAAAGGCTTTTATTCTGACAGAAGAGGGGAAACGGTCATAACGGTGAACTTTGGTCAAAACTACCCAGTGGATAAAAAAAAAAGTATGTCTTCTCATTTCGTTTTGCAATAGTCATATACAGACACAGACAAAGAAACACACAGACACAAACACACACACACACGCACGCGCGCGAGCAGACACACATACAGACAGACACAGACACACGCACACACACACACACACACTCATTCACTCACGCGTACACTTAACACCTAACACTTATCACCTGCGACAGGAAGAGGAACAAGAGTCGAAACAACGAGCACGCTTTCTCTTTTCTTTTCTCCTTCGTTTTATTTTGTTTCATGTTACAGGATCAGCGGACCTGTTTCAATGTATTTTTACCCCCACCTCCCCTCCCCGTAAATATAAAGCATCTGAGGTCATGTGGACACACCCTTAGGGCCCACCCATTCACAACTGATGACATTCCGTTCAGGCCACACATGCACCACCCACACACACACACACGCACCGTGCATGTATGCGCGCGAACACACAAACATAGGCACACACACACACACACACACACAACAAAAAACCACACACACAACAAAAAACCACACACACACAAACACACACAACACAACAAACACACACACACACACACACACACACAGCGAAACACACACATACACACACAGACCACATTTGTAGGCACGACACACAAAAGCAAACGTATGCGAACGCATACGGATACACCGACACACACTACACTATACGACACACACACACACACATACACACACACTCGTACCCCCCTCCGCCACCAAACTCTCTCTCTCTCTCTCCCTCCCTCCCTCTCTCTCTCTCTCTCCCTCCTTCACATTCTCATTGACATGTGTGCTCCCAGTGCGGCACTAAGTGCAACAGACTTGTTCTGCCCTCTAGACAATCGGTTCCCCTAATTTCCAGGATTTCCTTCACGGAACTGGGCCCCTTTGACTGCAGCAGGTTACCTACCACTCCACCCGAGCTGCAACAACACAGGCATGCACGCCACTTGTGGAAAGCACTAACAGAACGAGCGCGCTCGAGAGCGTTCGCGCGCGGCGCGCGCGCGCATACACACACACACACACACACACACAACCATGCGCGCGCACACACAAACACACAGAGCGTTTTGCCTTTTAATTTAACACACACACACACACACACACACACACATATTTGTACGCATGGTGCACACACGCAAACTCAAACACACACAGACCACACACACACACACACACACACACACACGAACACGTAGGTACACAGAACAAATAGGGTTTATGCTTCCAAGCGAAAGAGAGAGAGAGAGAGAGAGAGAGAGAGAGAGAGAGAGAGTGGGGTGGAGAGGGGGTATGGGGGGGGGGACTGAGAAACTCAGGAAGTTAAATACAAAGGGCACCATCCCCTCCACATGAAATCTCGTACACATAAAAAAAACAGCATGAAACTAAGGAAAGAACCACATTCAACAACAACATTGGAAGAAAAAACAAATCTAACATGCAATTTGAATTCAACAACAACAAAAAACATGAAACCTTACATTAACTCCTCTCTAGGATGGAAAGCAAAGCAAATAAATATGGCAACATCTCTTATTACACGTCTATCTTCATTTTGCAATACAAAAAGTAATTGGCAGAATGTTATTATTTTCATAATGTTGAGAGAGAGAGAGAGAGAGAGAGAGAGAGAGAGAGAGAGAGAGAAAGAGTGAGCATAGAGAGAGGGGGAAGGGGGAAGGCAAGAAGGGAGGGAGGGAAGGACGGATCGAGAGAGAGGGGGTGAAGAGGAGGATGAGAAAGACAAAAACAAAGAGCCAGGCAATGGAAGGAGGAGAGAAAAAGAGAGACACATACAGACAGACAGACAGAAAGAAAATTGTCAAGGTTCTTTTTTTGTTTAATTTCTATGTTTAATTCAAAGCGCTCCTTGTATCATGTATAATTTGAAGCCCTTTGTGTTTGTCAGTTTGTTGCACAGAACCAGTACCTACAGCTTTCTGTATACAGATTTCGTTATGGCGCAATGACATGTCTTTCATGAAGAGAATCTTCTGGGCAAAGCCTGACCACACACACACACACATATGCACGAACGCACGCACACACAAACACACACACACACACACACACACAGAGGCATGGGGAGATAGTGGGAAGTGAGATGAAGGAAAGGAAAGGAGAGGGACTGGTGGATTAGAGACTGCAAAGACAAACCTCCGCGCGCGCGCGCGCGTGTGTGTGTGCGCGTGCGTGGGTACGCGTGCGTGTGAGTGCATGCGTAAGAGAGAGAGAGAGAGAGAGAGTGTGTATGTGTGTGTGTGTGTGTGTGTGTGTGTGTGTGTGTGCGTGCGTGCGTGCGTGGGTACGCATGCGTGTGAGTGCATGCGTAAGTGTGTGTGTGAGAGACTCTGTGTGTGTGTGTGTGTGTGTGTGTGTGTGTATGTGTGTGTGGTGTGTGTGTGTGTGTGTGTGTGTGTGTTTGGCAGGCACACAGGATGTCCCTGTGTCCACAGAGCTGTCTTTCAACTTGCAAGATGGAGGAGACGGGGAGGCTTTGCTGTGCTTTTTACCTGGCTAGTTTCTCTGACTCTGTTCTTTTTCTGGGCTTTGTAAATCTAAACACACACACACACACACACACACACACACACCCCTTACACCCAACCACACACAACAACAACAACAAAAGAAGAAAGAAAAGCAGCATCTCTTGAGACTAAATCGCCCGGGGTGGATTTAACAGGGGGGGGGGGGATGGGTGGTGGACACTTGGCGGTGGTAAGTGCAACGGGAAACGCACAAGGCTGGTTGCTGACCAACTGAATGACCCACTGACCTGGATTACTATGTGGAATGACAGCAAGAAGGGCTGAGACACTGGTCAGCCCAACAGACAAAAGCAACCAATCAACCACTCATATTCATGAACCAGACGGTGTCATTTCCACACAGGCAAGCGAAGAAAGAGAGCAAGGAAGAAGAAGAAGAAGGAGAAGAAGGAGAAGGAGAAGAGAAGAAGAAGAAGAAAGAAAGAAAGAAAGAAACAAGGAAAAGGGAAACAGAAACAACGAAATCAAGGAAAAGAGAAAGGAAGACAGGAGTAAAGGAAGGAAGGAGGAAAGAAGTTATTTTCTAGATTTGTTTTGCACCACACGTCTGTTGTCAGTGTACAGTAAGAGAGAGAGAGAGAGAGAGAGAGAGAGAGAGAGAGAGAGACAGACAGACAGACAGACAGACAGAGAGAGAGAGAGAGGGAGGGAGACAGAGAGAGAGAGACAGACAGACAGAGAGAGAGAGGGAGACAGAGAGGGAAACAGGGAGACTCAGATAGAGAGAGAGAGAGAACCAGCACGTTATTTCGTGTCATAATTGTAGCCTCCAGAAATGATAGACAAACGCGAAACCTCTCATGTCGCTCAGATTGCCATCTCAGGCTAGCACTGACTTAAAAAAGACAGCGAGCGATGATGAGAGAATGAGTGAGAGAGACAGAGACAGATACAGAGACAGATACAGGACAGACAGACTGAGATATAGACAGAAAGAGAGAGGGAGAGAGATAGATAGAGAAACAGAGACAGATACAGAGAGACAGACAGAAACAGAGATAAAGAGACGGAGAGAGACACACACAGATAGAGATAGAGACGAAGACAGTGATAAAGACAGAGAGACAGAAAGAGAAAGAGAGACAGAAAAAAGAGAAGCGAGGGACAGAGGTGTACTACAGACTGGAGAGAGAGAGAGAGAGAGAAGAGAGAGAGAGAGAGAGAGAGAGAGAGAGAGAGAGCGAAAGAGAGACAGAGGAAGAGATGCAGATATACAGAGACAAAAGTTGCGCGCAGTATCAACCAGCTTTCCTATTTCATTTCCGTCGGGAAAAAACTAGCTAACCCCAGCAAAGAGAAAAACAACAACAAGAGAACAATGCAAGAGAATGGGAGTGTGTGGCAGGGAAGGAGAGGAAGAGTGGGAGGGATCGAGGAAGGGAGAAGGAGAGACAGAGACACAGACAGACAGAGACGAAGACCGAAACAGATATCGGAACAGAAAGACACTTGCCATAGCTGTACCAACGATCCCCCCCCTTCTCTCAAAACAAGCTTCCATCCATACCCCATGCCTGGGCCAGCTCTTCTCCTGTGTGTTAACCCAGCAGAGAAAAACAGAGCTCGGTAACACGCACGTGCAGACAAGAAACCTATAGAATCGATATCGGTGAGCCTCGTTCCAGATATTCCAAGCAAACCGAAAGACCTACACAGTTTAGTCAAGAAACTTAGAATCGATGGAAGGGGATGCGAGTTCCCAGTATTGCAAATTAACCACAGGACCTATGCCGTTTAGTAAAGAAACTTTCGAATCAATGGTAAGGGATATGAGTTTCTGATATTCCTGATCAACCAGAAGACCTAGGTCGTTTTGACAAGAAACTGAGAATCGATGGGAAGGAAAATTAGTTCCTGGTATTTCTAATTAACTAGGAGACACTCGCCGTTTAGTCAAGAAACTTGGCATCGATGCAAGGGGATATGAGTTCCTGACATTCTGAATGGAACAGGACTGAATATACTTCGTTTATACAAGAGAGCGAGAGAGAGAGAGAGAGAGAGAGAGGGGAAGAAGCAGAAGGAGAAGAACCTGGCATTCCGTATTACTTGCATGGGCCTGCCCCCGTTTAGATAGGAAACTTCCATAATCGATAGAACAGGAGATGAGTTCTTAATATTCTAAATCAACTGCAGGGCGTACGTGACCGCCGAGATTTGAAGACACGATGATTCCTTCCTATTTTTCTTTCTCGGCCTCAGTTTTGGTACAAACTGCTAGCTCTCCTTCGATTTCGGCACAAAACGTAAGCCGCAGTTTCGCACGCACGTATTCTCTGTGGAACCCACCCACCTCCTCTCGCCCTCCACTCTACCTCACCCTCTCTTCCTCACCCCTTTCCATCCCGTTTTTGCCCCCTCCCTGAAAAACAAACAAACAAGCAGAAAACACCAAACAAACAAAAGACAAACAAACAACAAACAGCAGGACGAGCTTAATACTGTGTGCGTGCTCCGACTCTGGTCCTCTTTCTTTCACGCAATCTCCTTTTAATACGAACAATAACAACAACTAATCATAATGAAAATTTGTCGAGTGCGTTTTTTTTTCTTCTTATCCAGCTGAGATCAAAAAGCGCCTCGCGTCTAAGATTATAAAGCTTTGAGAGACGTGATAATAGAAATAAGTCAGATTCTGCGCGCTGCAAAGAGGCGTAATGACACCATCTATCAAACCACACACGCACGTGTACACAAAAGCGTTCACGGCACGCATGCAGAGAAGTATGGGAACAGCGGCCGTGGAGAAATAGATGGCTTTTTTTTTTTCGTAAAAAAAAAGCCAGAAAGAAAGAAAATCCGTTTTTATGAGTCTCTTCATGCAATCTATATTCTTTTAATCTATGATTCATGAATCAATCTCTCTCCCTTTCTCTCTCTGTGTGTGTGTGTGTGTGTGTGTGTGTGTGTGTGTGCGTGTGCGTGCGCGCGCGCGCTCGTGTGTGTTTGGCACGTCCAATTGAATCAAAACACTCTTGTCAGATTCCTCGCGAAAGAGCTCCGTGCACAAAACCCTCTTCGGACTTGTAACAGTCCTTCAAAACCCTTTTTCACCAGTGACAACTCCGGCAGGGAGCCCATCCGTGTCATCCCGCAAACCATGCGTGAATACAAATCTGTCAATAAAATTAAGCTCGCGGCCGTGTAACGATCTTTTCATACACTGGCGACCCGAAGCGCCCATTCAGTCGGCACGAACGAGTCACTCGGCTCCGACTACCGCGAACAAATAGGCCGGAGAGATTTCATTCAAGTCACCATAATGCTGTACAGCGCTGCCATGCAGTCGACACAACAGACCTTTTCATTGGCTAAAGCCGTGCCATGGAGCCGACAGAACAGACCTTTTCATAGGCTAAAGCATCGCCATGGAGCGGGCCATAACGGACCTTTTCATTGGCTGGCTGTGGCCCGCAAAATGAGCAGAGGACTACTATTTGTATTTTTACTGTGCTTGGGAGATGTTTTGTTGTTGTTGTTTTTTATAAAAAGAAAGCAAGAAAAAAGAAGCGGGATAGTTATGATTTAAAGCAGCAAATATTATGTACTACACAAGTAATAGTGTCTAAAATGCTTATATCCAAGTCGACTATTAAGCCCCAAAGTGAACTGAACTGAATTACCAGTGTGGAAAACAGGAAGAAGTTTTGGTTGTGCGGAATACCAAAGAAGACAATTCAAATGAAATCTTTCCTTAGTAATGGTACGTATCATAACCAAAGTTATTCACTGAATTAGTGTTGTATTTATAGAATATGAGGAAAACGACCAGGACGAATATAAATAGAAATCTATACGGAGAAAACGGTTTCCCCACGCGAGTAAACAATAACAACAAACAAAACAACAACAACAAAAACTCTCATTTGTTTACAGTCTTTTAAAAAAAAAGATTTGTCTCGTACTTTCAAACCAGCTTTCCAGACTGACAATTTTCATGCTTGTTGGCTACCAAGCTAAAAAAAAAAAAAAAAAAAAAAATCGGTGGAGAGGTGGGGTGTCATTTGTTTGAAGCAAGTGTTACATGCATGTTACTATCATTTTGATGAAAATGGGGAGGAAAAAAGAAACGAACATTTCTCAAAGGTTTGTCATTGTTTTAAAAGAAATTCTGCTGTGCAAACGGAAGAATATCATTATTTTCACTGTCAATGACAATAGAACAGGAGAGAGTAAGATGGGGACAGAGAGACAAAGAGACAGAGACAGAGACAGACAGAGAGAGAGAGAGAGAGAGAGAGAGAGAGAGAGAGAGAAGGGTGATGGCGGTGGAGTGGAAACATTAGAAACGTGTCATTCTGTCGTATGAATAACATTACAGAACGTTCTCTCTCTCTCTGCCCCCTCCACCCCCCGCTCCACCCTCCCACTGTACACCTGTTTTCAGGTCACAACTTACAAAAAACGTCAGAAAAGAAGACATTCCGGACACTTTAATTCATACTCCTGCCTTCCCCCTCTGCCTCCCACCTTCACATAAAAATATGTTAGGGAAATTATGAGCACACTAAATTGTGGCCGCCGTGTTGTGAATGCTTAATGAAGAAATGGACGATGGTAGTGACTCTGTGTGTGTGTGTGTGTGTGTGTGTGTGTGTGTGTGTGTGTGTGTGTGTGTAAGCATGCGCGTGCGCGCACTTTGATGGTCCTCCTCACAGGGTCTGAAGAGAGATGAATGTGTCCTTTCGCTGAACTGTGACAAATAAATTCCGACTTCACGGACCAATCAGGTGTGGGTAGGGAGCGAGAACAGCATTCAACATTTCTCTCCAAGAAAAGCTGCAGATGCTCCAACAAGAGCTGCGCTTTGTACTAGTCGCTCTTCTCCGAGCCCGTCGTTAAAGTTTCTTCTCTTTCAACTGAATTTTCTCATAACATTGTTACCTTTCCTTGACGGACATCCTTCGTGCATCTCTTGTACACTACCACACCTGTCTGACAAGCAAGGGCAAAGCCAGTTACTTCCATGTGACAAAAACCACACAATAAACACACACACACACACAACACACACACACACATATATCTGTGTGTGTGTGTGTGTGTGTGTGTATGTGTGTGTGTTTGTACATAAACAGACATCGATAGGGAGACAAATAGATAAGTGAGTAGATAAATTGACAAACAGATTAACAAATAAATAATTGAATATATAAATAAATATTTCATACCAACCACCAGAAAATCACAATAAAACATTCTTACATCGACTTTCACACGTGTACAAACAAACGCATGGAGCGCGCGTGTCTGATTCTGCAGCCACTGAAATGCGTGTTAAAAAAAAACAAAAACAAACTATGTCTGTACCATATGTGCTGTTAGTTCAACCATCATTTCATCTTTTTTACACTCTCCTTAAAACTGGCTTATCTTGAGATTTTAATGCTATTTACCCACAATACAAGAATAAAATCAGTTACGTTTCTGGATGGTTTCCCCTAAATAACGAATAAAACAGCCTTGATGTGGGATTGTGATGGGGGGAATATCACAAATAAATAAAGTGGCTGGATTGGGGGCAATGCCACAATGTGAAGACAGACAGACAGAGAGAGACAGACAGACAGACAGACAGACAGAGAGAGGCAGAAAGACACACGGACATGCAGACAGACAGGCAGAGAACGTGCACAACAATACTGTGACTGTCTCCCCTCTTCACAGAC
>NC_134895.1:18881336-18893836 GCF_041734735.1 Babylonia areolata
AGGTTGGTCAAGAAACACCCAAAATAACCCGGAAATGGAGCAAGAAGAAAAGGAGACGAAGAAAGGTGTGAAGTACAAAAATAAGGAGGAGCACCAGCAGCAGAAGAAGAAGGAATGAGGGGGAAGAGGAGGAAGACTGATTGACTGATTGATGTGGATACTTATATAGCGCCTATCCTCGGTCGGAGACCAAGTTCTAAGCGCTTTACATACACGGGGTCATTTGCACCACAGGCTGCCTACCTGGGTAGAGCCGACTGACGGCTGCCACTGAGCGCTCATCATTCGTTTCCTGTGTCATTCAATCAGATTTCAAGCGCACACACATACACACTCAGACAGACAAGAGGAAGAGGAGGAAGAAGAAGAGAAGAACAAGGAGCACCAGAAGAAGAAGGGAGGAGGAAGAGAAGGATAAGGAGGAAGTGGAGAAAAAGGAGGAAGAATAAGAGGGGGAGAAGAACAAGAAGGAACACCAGCAGAAGGAGAAGAAGAAGAAGAGAATGAGGAGGAGGAAGAGGAAGAGGAGGAGGAGGAGGAGTAAGTGAAAGAGGAGGAGGAGGAAGAGGAGGAGGAAGAAAGAGGAGAAGGAAGAGGAGAGGAGGAAGAGGAAGAGGAGGAAGAGGAAAAACAGGAGAAGGAAGAGAAGGAGGAGGAGGAAGAAGACGAAGAGGATGAGAACAACAAGAAAGAGCACCAGCAGAAGAAGAGGAAGGGAGCAGGAGGAAGAGGACTGAGGAGGAGGAAGAAAGAGGAGGAAGAAGAAGAGGAGGAGGAAAAGAACAAGAAAGAAGAACAAGAAAAGAAAAGAAAGCAGATTTAAAAAAGAAAGAAAGACGGACGGAAAGAAGACACTACAACCGAAAGCCGAAGACCGTGAGGATTGCAGGACGACCAAGGTAAACGCTGTCAGTGTAAGGAAAACACCGAGGGCTCAGCACGCGGCGGCGCGCGCGCTCCCTCCTTTGATCCTCCCTTCAGAACACCACAGGGGCCGGATTTGCCGCAGTCGGTTGTGTTTGCCCGTTGGCGGCGTCGGCACTCGGAGTGAGTGAGTGAGAGAGGGAGAGGGAGAGAGGGAGAGAGAGAGAGAGAGAGATGGGAAAGAGAGAGAGAGAGATAAGAAAGAGAGAGAGAGAGATGGGGATGAGAGAGAGAGAGAGAGAGAGATGGGGAAGGGACAAAGAGAGAGAGAGACAGGGAATGAGGGACAGAGACGGGGAATTTTGTGTGTATCAGAGAGAGAGAGAAAGAGTGAGAGAGAGAAGTAGATGAGGAAGGGAGAGAGAGAGAGAGGTGGGGAAAGGAGAGAGAGAGGGAATGCAGGACAGAGACAGAAATTTTGTGTGTATGAGAAAGAGATAGAGAGAGAGACAGAGAGACAGAGAGAAAGAGAGATAATGTCTTTGTGTGTGAGAGGGAGGAGGGAGATGAGTATAGACAAACAGAGAGACAGACAGACTGAGAGACAGTTAAAGAGGGAAAAAGAGAAAGAGGAAAAAGAGACAGAGACAGAAAGAGACAAAGAATGGAGGATATATATATATATATATATATATATATATATATATATGTATACAGAAAAAGACACAGAGAGCGAGCGAACAAGCGAGAGGGAAGAGAGAGAGAGAGAGAGACAGACAGACAGACAGACAGACAGACAGACAGACAGAGAATGAGAGACAAAACAACAAAACACAACATGTAGAGTTAACAACTCCTAACCCATCATGACGTCTTTGATGTTACACGTATGCAAGCAGCGGCTGTGGTCTGTGTAAGTATCATTATGCTGATAAGTTTGAGTGGATTTCGTGGGGTTATCTTTTCCACCACCAACTAGACAATATTTGCAAGCGCCGATTTGCTACCAATAGTTAAAAGAAAATGTGTGGGAGTGGGGGCGGGGGAGGAAGAGAGAGAGAGAGACAGAGAGAGAGACAGTGCCAGAGACAGGAAGAGAGAGAGACAGACACACACACACACACACACAGAAAGAGAGACAGACAGACAGAGCTAGAGACAGAGAGACAGAGACAGAGACAGAGCCAGAAAGAGAGAGAGAGACAGACTGACAGACAGAGCCAGAGAGAGAGCGACAGAGAGACAGAGACACAGTGAGAGACAGACAGACAGACAGACAGATACAGAGACGGACAGAGAAATTGACAGAGACAGAAAGAGGGAGGCCTGAGATACGCATATACCCAACGCGCAGGTCAGGCTTTGAGAGCAAAATACCAAATAGTACAGGAATGAATAAAACAACATTTCTTAAATAGATAGTCACAGGAGGAAAAAAAAAGTCCCCCTCAGTTGACCCTAAATTCTAACAGCGGAGATGCTTATCCTTTTCCAAACAATGTCTGTGGTCCGTCTTCTTTTGACGGTTCTACAGGCTCAGTGCAGGAATCAAAGAGCAGAGATGAGCAGTTCCCTGAGCACTGATAGTGTTTTTTCTTCGCACCTGATGTTACAATGCGATATTCCTGTTCTGGTTCATTTGTTTATTTATCTGGATGCTGTATTGTGTAGTGTAGTGTAGTGTAGTGTAGTGTAGTGTTGTGTTGTGTTGTGTTGTGTTACCTTTTGTCACAAAATGTCTCTGAAATTCGGGCTGCTCTCCGCTGGGAGAGCGCGTCGCCACAGTGCAGCGCCACACACACACACACACACACACACACACACACACACACACACACACACACATATATATATATATATATATATATATATATATATATATATATATATATATACCTTTTTTCTTTTCTTTTTGGCTGTCTGCAAGTGTGTTTGTTTTACTTTCAAGGTGGGCTTTTCTACAACAATTTCCCAGGATCGACACTTTGTATTGTTTGGTGGATTCGTTTTGTTTCTCGGATTCGTCCCCACCCCCTCCCTCCTTCTTGTCTTTCATTACTGTTTGCTTTGGTTTTCATCTTCATTTTATCTATTGTTAGTTTCGTTTTTCCTGTCACCCATAGAACATCAGAGACCTGCATTCGAGATGGCCATGTGATGACAGCAACGTTCGTTCTGACTCTTGGGTGCAGATCGGGGAGGAGGAATGAGGGAGGGGTACAACGCGATGGTATTACTTCTTTTTGAGGTCTGGCTTTCAGATCTCTCATGTTGAACACCAGGAAGCAATAAAGAGAAACGGGCGATTTGTGAAGGTCTATGCTACGACAGTCTTTGAGTTCAACTACCGTTTGTTTGGCTTGCGCGCTTGATAAGGTCATGTTGTTCGGTGCTTGGATCTTGGTTGTGGGTGAAGGTTTCGTTGCTCGTGGGATAGGAGTGGATGGAATCCTGGATGGAGAAGGCCTACGAGGCATATTATCATTATCATTATTATTACTACTACTATTATTATTATGATAAACATACAGTGAGGTCCACCTCTCCCACTGTTAACTGTTGTCACCCGAGCGTTACGAACGAGGGCCGTGGCCGTGATTGGATTGTCGTGGCGTGCACGGGCGGTCCGCACCGGCTGGCGGCCTGGTGCTGACAGCGCCAATTAAGCGCCCACTCCGTCATCGCCCCTCGCCGCCCCGACGTCGGCGAGTGCACAACAACGGCAGCGCCCTGCCCTCCTGCTGCTGCAGGTCTCCTGGCGGGGGTGCTCGGTGCGCGTTTGACGAGGTCGTCACCGCAGTTGTCGGTTAAAGACCCGCAAAGTGCCCTATATAGCTAACAATGAGGTGTGTCTTCAGCATTTCCATTTTCGGGTTTTTGATAGGGGAAATGACAGCTCCACTTTTTTTTTTCATCGCAGAAATGTACACACCGATAGACTACAGAGGAAATGACGAGTTACAACTGTTTCGTGTTGGCTACAAGGACAGTTTTGGGGTTCGTGTTGTTTGGTTATGGTGTTGTAAAGTAACTGGCCAGAGAACTCAATCTTTTGCACGTTTTCTCCTCCAGCGGAATGAAAAGCACACATGGTTTCGTGATCTAATGATAACATAGAGTGGGTGTACGTATAAACACTATCACTGGCTGAACAAACTATAACCCATGAACAAGAAAGTATGTACCATCCTTACTCTCTTGCGGGCTAAAACTCGCAACAAGCAGATATAATTAAAACCGATGAACAAAAAAGTAAGTATATGTATTATGCATTACGCACATCCATCCTAAAAAAAATGGAGACAATTCAAGTTATTCTAAACAACACAAATACATCTTTCGTATAAACAAAATACAACTAACTGTCCTGTGTATTGTGTGCATCCATTTTTCCCCCGGAAATTCCAAAGTTATTCCTAGCAACACTCAAAAAACCCCAAAAAAACAAACAAACAAAAAAACAAACAAAAACAAAACAAAAAAACCCAAACCCCGAGACATAAAAACTATTCAACATAGAATTCACCAACTGCCCACATACATTCTCTCCTGCTCATGTCTTGCCTCCTCTTTGGCATCACACACACACACCCCCCACCACATCACAAACAAATGCAAACACAAACAACCTTCTCCCCAAATCCACATCTTTGTTTCTTTTTGTTGTTGTTGTTGTTCACATTTTGCTCTGATGACGCCAAAACACCGACCTACCCCCCCCCCCCCCGCCCCCCATCCCCCACCCACCCCCGCTCTTAAACAGGGCCCACACCTTTGTAATGCTGGAAAATGACGTGGGGGGCATGGAGAGTTCTTGAACGAGGGTGAAAGCCAGGCTCAGAGAGCGATGCTGACGTTAAATAAGTAATGAGAACAGCAAAACCATACCACCCAACAGGCTCCCAGCAGACTGGCCCGCCAACATCAACCGCGCTGATGGAGTGAAGACAATTATTTCATAAAAAAAAAACCCACACACACACAAACAAAACAACAACAAAAATAAACATATACAGCAAAGAATGAAAGGATTAGAGAAAGAAGGAAAGAAAGAATTCATGAAAAATTGAAAGAAAAGACGAGAAAAGGGAAAGCAAAGAAGAAAATGGGGTAGAAAGAAACGATAAGAAAAAGCAGAATGAAAGAAAGAAAACACAATGAGTGGGTTAAAAAATAAAGAAAGAAAGGAGAAGAAAAGGAGTGAAAGGAAGAAAACGGTATAAAAGAAAGCAAGGATGAACGAGAGAATTCATGCATGAAAGAAACACAGAGGCAAGACATGGAACGAACAGACAGAAAGGAGTCAAACCAAGAAAGAAAGAGAGAAAGAAAAATAAAAGAAAGAAAGGCAAAGCACTAGAAGGGCGACAGTGTTAAATTTCTCACCTCGCAAAATGAGAGAAAGTTTAGTGCAACTCGCTTTGGGATTTGAATTTTTTGTTTTTTTTAATATTTTCAATTCGTTTTATTCAAGTTCTACGCTAGTATTTAAAAGTTCGAAACAAGGTTAGCGCATGGGTTTCGATAAAAGACGGGTAAGGTTTAGATCGGTGTTCATTTATTTATCATGACTTCAGGAATGTGATGAATTAATCATCACCGTGTGTGCGGCATGCAGTTAAAAGCCATCCACCGAAAGAGAGAGAGAGAGGGACGGAGTGAGAGAGATAATTATACACAGATAGATATAGACAGAGACAGAGAGAGAGAGAGACAGAGAGAGAGACAGAGAGAGAGACAGAGAGAGACAAACAGAGAGAGAAACAGAGTGACTGACAGACCGAGAAAGGTAGTCTGGCACACTCTAGAGTGCGAAGGAAGAGAGAAATTAAGAGAGGGGTACTCTGGGTGGGTGAGGGGGGGGGGGGGGGGGGGGGTGAGGGAGGGAGACAGGAAAGGAAAAGATGGGAAGAAGAGAAAGTAAATGAGAAAGAAAGAGAGGAGAGACAGACATAATTATAAACAGACAGAGAAACAGACATTAAAACTTATATCAGAGAGAGACAGTGTCGGACAGACAAACTGACAAAGATGTAGAGTAAGAGATGCACACACACACACACACACACACACACACACACACACACACACACACACACACACACACACACACACACACAAACACAGGGGAAAGGAATAAAGAAAGAGAGGGAAACAGACATACAGACAGCGGAAAAGAAAAACAACAATAGCAAACAAAAGAAAAAAAGAAACAAAAAAACAAACAAAAAAACCGCCGAAAGAGAAGAATGGTGAGACACATTGCAGGAAGGCTTACACCTCAACTCGCGCCACGTGCTGAGAGACACCACTACAACACTCGGGGGGCTTCCCTACAGCGGAAGGTGCTTCGCAAACAGCCAATGGAGACAACATGTTTTCCTTGTGAAGGAGAGAGAGAGAGAGAGAGGGAGAGAGAGAGAGAGAGAGAAGGTGAGGGAGAGAGATGTTGGGCTGCCACTATTTGCACGTGCTGTGCATATTGAGTTGCACGTGAGCACGCGCCCGGGGTCAAAGGGACAGAAGGATGTAGCGCAATATTGTCGGAAGAAAGGGTTTCCTGACATGCCACTGTCTGTTCTGCGCCTGCGCAGGTTGGCGAGGACGTGGGCAACCGGAGGAGGTTTTGACTTTCCTCTCTCACTTCTGTATTTTAGCCTCCCCCCTGCTTCTGTATCATTAGTTTTCCTTTCGGTGATGAAGAAGAAGAAACAGGAGAAACAGAAGAAAGAGCAAACAATAGGGAAATTACTCGTATTAGTTTTTTCTTTCTCCTGGGGTCTCTTGTGAAACCTTAATCTTCGATGAAGGTTATTACTGAAAAGCAAAACAAACCTGTATCTAAATGACGATCAGGTTCGCAGACATCGATAAAAAATGTGCCGGCTATAACAGTTCTAAAGTAATATAACTTTAGAGGTAGGTATACCTTATTTTATATGTAGTTGTATGATAACCAATCTTTGAGTATCTTGTACCTTTTGTTTGTTTATTTCACAATATTTTATGCAATATATCATTCTTTTTTTTTTCTATTCGCGGACTCATTCGTGCTTGTTCATTTATTTATTTATTCGTTTGTCTATATTTAGTTTACTTTCCCATGTAGTTATAGTGTGTGTGTGTGTGTGTGTGTGTGTGTGTGTGTGTGCAAGAGTATCTCCTTCTTTTTGCTGTTCCCCGTTTTGATATGTTATCCAACTTCACGTTTTGTTTGCTTGATTGGTTCGGATTTTTTGTGTGAAATAGACACATCCTACGTATTACAAAAAAGAGGGTCCCGCATATCGTCTGTCCCAGACACACCAGTGGAAAATGCAGTGAGGCAACCCGATTCTCGTTATTCTCCGACATAGTAAGAGTTAACACACAGAGACTTAAACTTTTCTTTGTAAGGTAAGTGAGGAACTAGACCATAGCACCAAAACAAAAACAGGCTAAGGGGCTATGTTAGCCTTGGTGGCAGAGTATCACACACACACACATACACACACACACACACACATTCTCACACACGCGAATACACAAAGTCACACACACTAACACACTCACTCACACACACTCACACAGACACACACACATTCTCACACACGCGCATACACAAAGTCACACGCACTAACACACTCACTCACACACACACAACACACACACACACACACACTCACACACACTCCACCCTCCACACACACACACACACACACACACACACACACATACACACACAGATCATTGTTGGCGAGCGGTAACGCGAAGCTGGCATGACGTGCGTGCAGTCATTTGCACACCGCTGTGCGTCGTGCGGTGACGTAGTGGGGTCACACACTCCAGTGGTACTGGCCAGACCCAGGCGTTGTGAGTGAGACGCTGTGTGTGTGTGTGTGTGTGTGTGTGTGTGACAAAAGGGCACGCCACTCTGCATGTTCCCAAACACCATTTGTGCTGGTGGCCCTCTGCACCAAAATGAGTCACAAGACACTCGATGGGCTGTTGAGTAAAACGCGCTTGAGGCTGGTGGATTTTCTTTTGTGCTTTTTCTGTTCAGTCATTTTGTTGTTCTTATTGTTTTGTTTTGTTTTATATATTTTTTTAGGCCAGTTGAGAGAGAGAGAGAGAGAAGGGGATGGGGAGGCAGGCAGAGACAGAGAGGCTGAGATCACGAAGAAGAACAGTTGATATGTTTGACATAACCTTTCTTGGTGAAAAGAATAGTGTTAAAGACGTATTGACCATGGCACTGCGGCAGTGACACACATGAACTGAGGCGTCAAGTCACCTATGGCCAAAGAGCAGTGATAAGTTTGAGTTGCCAGCCGCACACTGGATCATATGAAGACCTGCTGACGTGAGTTATGAATGGAAAACTGCGTTGGAAGGGCCTCGTGACATGATCCAATGTCTTTGCTAAATCAAACCTCCAAAGGGCTGTTCATGGACGGAGACAGAAGGGAAGACATATATATATATATATAAAAGAAAAGAAAATGGACTGACAGTACTGCAGAATGGACAGGGATACCATTTGCAGAGACTCAGGCTTTGACACACAAGTGACAGACCTGGAGGAATCTGGTGAACAGTTTTTCAGTGTGGTGTCCGAATGACTCTTCACAGAGTTAAATAAGAAGAAGAAAAAAAGTTTCCTACAACAGCACGTCAACACCCAGTTGCAGCTGAAGGAGTTAACCCTTCGACCGTACATTACGTTCTTCAACACCCAAAGAGTTAACCATCCCTAAAAGAGGAGAAGGAGGGGATGTGGAGAGGACCTTAGTTAACACCCCACCTGCACCATGTAATCACGTCAGTCTCCAAATTCAATACAAAATGCAGACAAAGCATCACACATCGTCACATGTTGAAACATTGGCAAGCTATTCATTACTCGTCTGCCATACAGACTATGGCAGGCAGATTAAAGTAATATTCTAATAAAAAGCTTCCTCGTTTCTTAATCATTTGTTGAAAATTGTGTCAAGAAATGATTTATCTGAGAATTTGTAGATTCTTGAATTCCCACGTAGTTTCTGCGAAACTATAAATCCTGACACCTGACACTGTTTACTCTCTTTATACGAACCTTTGAATGCCAATTGAATTTCGGGGGAGGGGGGGGGTTCTTTTGATAAAAACATGTATATTTATAACGACTGGGCAGTTCTACAAGCATGTAAGCATACCATTTCTAACTGATATGAACGTGAAAAAAACACAACAACAAAAAGCAAACAAATAAACAAAAAACACCATAGTTTGGCGATAGGTGGATCATTTTGTCAGGGGTTGTAAAAATCACACCCGACACCGGTTATGCACAGAAGCGGGTGTTGGCTGTATTGTTAAATGGACACAGGGACCAAAGCAGGCATCACTCTCGGAAGTCCATTTATCAAAGGCGCTGCTGAAGTCTTCAGCATGCCACGCACCCATCCCCCCCCCCATCCTCCCCACCCAACCCAACCCAACCCAACCCAACCCCACCCACCCCACCCCCATTCCAGGCCATTCTTCCTTCCGGTGATCCGGGGCGGCGGTGTCTGCCTTCACTCCCCAAAGCAGCAATTATATGCAAATGTTTGGCCATGGAGGGGAACGGCAAGTGGCATCGGCAGACTTCTGTGTGCTTGTGGAGTGCCACCAATGTCCTGCTGGAGTGGAGTGGTTTGATACTGCTGCAGGTCTGCAGACTGACTGGCAGCAGGAACAAGGTTTCCCGTTGTTGCTAGGCTGAACAGGATTGTTTTCTGCCTCTCTCTCTCTCTCTCTGATCGGTCGGTTCTCATAAGGAGGGCTTCCCCCAACAAAACAGCACACTTCATCACGGAACCGTATGAAATGTGAGAGGGAAGGTGGGAGCTATCAAGTTTCCATCTATTCAATCAATCAATCAATGCATGCATGCATCCATCTATATCTATCTATCTAGAGAGAGAGAGAGAGAGAGAGAGGGGGGGGGGGGAATAATTAGTGTAGGAAAACTATATTCACACATCAGATACTGAATAGAGTTCGCTCTGCTAGAAATCTGTAGGGGTAAAAAAGCCGCAGAATATAATTGGCTGCTTTAATCCTCGTCTCACTGGCACTGGGTAATTGCTCATTATTGTCAAACGTATAGCGTAGTTTACATAACATCTCATTCGGTGGAAATAAGAACAACACTGATATAAAAACAGTTCCAATCCGTCATAACGTTTCAGAGGAATAAGCGCTCTTTCCATATTACAAATCAGTGCACGTTAACATACAAAAATAGTTCATAAGCAGACGGGTAAGTACCTCCCATAAAAATATGTATTGCTTTACAAACTTGGGAAAAAAATCTCTCACATAGCAAAGGGTACAGATTATACTTTAGCGCACATAATAACTGTTTATGTCACACGCAGTCGGCTGCTGAATTGCTGTTAAACTGCATAATGATTGGTCCTACCTGATATGGAGTCGTTTGTTATCACACACACACACACACACACACACACACACACACACACACACACACTCACTTCGTCTAATACCACTTACAGTGAAAAGACGTTAAACTAAAGAACGAACGAACGAACGAACTCTCTATCTCGATTCTACCCCAACCCACCAACCCCACCCCACCCCCCAAAAATCTAAGAAATATCACAATCGAACTTACTGAACTTCTGACGTTTGTAAAGACTTTAAATGTTTAAAGGAACATTTTCCGAAACGAACGTTCGACGGGCAAATTCAATTAATTACCGCGGTAATAATTCTCTCTCTGACAGCAAAGACGAGGTGAACTTGACTTGGTCGTCCTCTTTACCACCTCCGTGACAGAGAAAATCGATCAGTTTCTGGGAGCGAAAAAAGACGAGCATCGCTTAAACAGTTGAAAGACAAACGACCTTGCTTGGATGGCTCGCTGGGAACGAAATTTCATTTTTTTTCGGACTGGTTTCTTCTCCGTTAATGAGACTTCAAAAACACAACAGAGCCATAAACAAGGCAGCTCTCTGGAGACAAGAGGTGGTGGAGCTGGTGTCCGTGTGTGTGTGTGTGTGTGTGTGTGTGTGTGTGTGTGTGTGTGTGTGTGTGTGTGTGTGTGTGTGTGTGTGTGTGTGTGTGTGTGTGTGTGTGTGTGTGTGTGAGACAAAGAGAGAGAGAAACAGACAACAGACGGACACAAAAAGAGATAAGACATACATAAATGAACACACATATACAACGGCACAAACAGACACATAGACAGGCAAAAGGACGAACTCACCCGTGACATCGCTGCCACTGGAATCCAGTATGTTCGTCCTGCAACAGAGAAAATACAGAACCAAATCAGTTCGAGTCTTTTTTTTCTTTTTCTTTTGTTAGATCACAACAGACTATGATGCAATAAAATACGATGCAATACAACTTGAATATACACTGCAACACAAGAAAATTGTGCAATTTTAAACAACAACAACAACAGAAAACGACAGGTTTTTTGCGAAGTATTCCATCGGCAGTTCTGAACGATAGTATCCAGCACTGTCCTCAATACAATACAATACAATATAAAACACAATACAATACAATGCAAAACAATACAAAACAATTCAATGCTATACAATACAAAAAACACATCTTTTTTCCATCCAAATGGAAATGACCGGAGCATCCATGGGTTCGCCTATCAAACCACAATATCTCCCAGCCCCAAGTCGAGTTCGACGCAATCCAAGACATGACAAAGACTGGTCGAAGATTGAAACACTTCAAACTAATTACAAAACAAGGAAGTAATAAAACGCAGCAGGCAATAGCCTCGACAACCATCAGCAAACATGCAGCAGACGCGGACAACTCCTTTCGTATAAATCTTTGTTCGCGAAGCCAGTCCATGTTGATGGTGCACAGAGAGAGAGAGAGAGAGAGAGAGAGAGAGAGAGAGAGAGAGAGAGAGAGTGAGTGTGTGTGTGTGTGTGTGTGTGTGTGTGTGTGTGTGTGTGAGACCAACCGACCGAGACAGAGAGACAGAGACAGCGGCACACACACACACACACACACACACACAGGACTAGAGAGAGGGGATGAAAAATGCAAAGACACTTCCCATATGAATCATACATGCAGCGGGCAGCATAACATCGTGATCAAATTCCACATGCCGAATGGAAAAACAATAACGAAGGAACAAAAACAAACAAAAACACACCAGAAACCTAACAAAAAAACTGTCCACTTTCATCGATCGTACGATTTCCACGTGCAGCACGAGAAACGTTTCAGCTTATCAGCTGGCTTTCCTTTTTCGTATGCTCAGGACAAGAAAGAACTTGGACTTGTCTGATTTGTTTCAAGGGGGAATGAAGAGAGAGTGTGTGCGAGGGAGAGAGAGAGAGAGAGATTTATTCAAATGTAGTTGATACATCAGCGTGAGAGTAAGTGAATGAGAAATTACTGTTCTTGTAGATAGAGCGAGAGAGAGACAGACCGACAGAATGACAGGGAGAATCGGGTCAGTGACATCGGCATTCATCACATCCACCTCCAACTCTCTTACCCCCACCTCCACCTTTTTTTTTCTTCTCTCTCATCTAAACACCATACCTCCACACCTCTTCCCCACCTCACCTCAGAAACCGTTAAAAAAAACTCTCAGAACAATGAGACAGCGTGGCGGCTGT
>NC_134895.1:18896336-18903836 GCF_041734735.1 Babylonia areolata
TATTCATATGGCCGCGCGTGAAGCGTTATTTCCGTGAACTGTTACGATATTTGCAACGGCGTGATTTCGTGGAATAGTCTGCACTGCTGTGAGAGATAGGCTTCTTCGACTGCATCAACTGCAACAACAACAGTAACGCTAACAGTAACTTGAACTGCTTGTTTAGTGAGTAGTTGTTTCTTAAAAGGCAGCGACAATATCAACACCATGAAGTATGAAGTTGAGAGAATATTTTGTGCTGCTGCCAAGTGTCGTTTCTTCGAAGCCACATATCAATTAGAAAGAAAAAAAAAGCAAAAAAATGGACAAGGATATTATTCTGCCATGAAGAGTTGGGTTTCGAACTGCCCACTCCCCATCCTCTCCACTTTCCACCCCATCTCCCCCCGCACACACACACACACACACACACACACACACACATCTTCGGACTACCCGTTACAACACTAACCGATGCGACAGAAGGTCAGTTTAAATCAATATCAACGTGGACTTTCCAATTCATTGTGATGATAACAGGACTCAAGCTTTGAACAGATGCCATGAAGACCGAACAAAGGCTGACTGAGGCAGGCGGGTCCAACGTTTATCTCGTACTAATCTCAATGTGTGTGTGTTGACGTCGGACCTGGGGTTTTATTAGACTTCGATCCCCGTGATGGGGTATTGTTGGGCTGTTCTGGGTGATGCCGGGCCGAAGGGTGGCACTTATGAAATCTGGATAAGAATAATTAAGTCGTGGTTGATATGGTTATGGTTTCATTGAATTTCGCTGTTTGTGTTGTCATGCTGCCTTGCTGTTATCGAAGCCTAATGGCGGCATGTCCGCTCCGACCCCTCGCACCTCCCCCCACCCTCTCTCTGTGTCTCTCTCTCTTTGTATAGGACATTTTGTAGTGCTCATGATCTTAAATATTATTTGCAAATGAACATAGATCGACAGTTTAAATATGTAACAAGATTTCGATTTGGCATTTCCGACTTGAACGTACACCGATTTAGATATAAGTCATGTAATGATTATGAACTGTTACGTCCTTTGTCCAGAACATCAAAAGAAGATGATGTACACTTCGTTCTCTGTTGTCCAAAACTTGGCGATATTAGAGCTGAATTCATTAATCCTAAATATTACAGAGATCTTTGTCTGTTCAAACTAAGTCTGTTAATGTCATGCACAAAACCTGATGTTATACGTAATCTCTCTCTGTTCTTGTACAAGGCTTTCAGAGTTAGGGATATAGTCGTTTCATAGTCTTTTCATTGTTTATTTATCCTCAGATTGTGTTTATTGTTCAAATACCCCTTCATGATGGGCTATGAGCTATTTGAATAAACCATTCAAATTCAAATTCTCTCTCTCTCTCTCTCATGATTTATAATGACCCAAACTGTGTCCAGCGCGCGGCCTGACGAAACAATTTCTCGAACAAGTCTATTGTTTACAATTATTTTCCTTTTGAAACATTGTCTTGTGCAAGTTCTGTTACGAAACAATTTCTCGAACAAGCACTATTTGTTTTACAATCATTTTTTTCTTTTAAAACATTGTCTTGAGCAAGTTCTGTTACGAAACAATTTCTCGAACAAGCACTATTATTTACAATCATTTTCCTTTTGAAACATTGTCTTGTGCTAGTTTTGTTCATTTTTTCCCATCCAGCTTCCCCTTCCGTACACCACAAATTTCTTTCTCTTTTATCATCATTTTCTATCTTCTTCGTTATTGCCACCAAGGAAATGGTCAAATTAACGTGAAATTATTACATTTCATTGTCTACAGTCAGCTTCGTGTGTGACAGGGCATCAATCAATCCTCGTTCCTCTATGTTTTCAATATCTGTGTCAATAGAAAAAAGATCGGAAACGGTCGGCGTGTCCATGGGAAGATCCTCGATGTCTGCAGTCTGTCTAGACGTCTTGAAGACTCGCAGTTCTTCCCTATTCGTTCAACACCACGCTCGTTAGATCAGTCCTCCCAGCTACCTCATGTCTCTTAAAAACCTCCGGCTGAGAGAACATTCTACCCGAAGTACTCTGTGAATGCTTGCCTAATGTGGACCATGCATTTGCCATGGAATGACCTTTTATACCAGGCAGCACATGCTAAGACGACTGTGCATGCATTGTTCGAAACGGGCAGGAAAGAGTCGTGAATGGCTCGTTCTGAGTTTCTGGAGAGTTTAGACGAGGGCAGTCAGCGAGATGTTTGAATGGCAAACTGATTAAACACGCGGTCAGTGCACTGGTCAAGTCACCTAATCCTGGTCTTGTTTGTATGGGGTATTGGTTGATATAGCCTATGGTAGGCTCACGTTGTTTGGATCACACGCTTTCTGTATGTGTCTGTCTCTGTCTGTCTGTCTGTCTTGTCTGTCTCTCATGTTCGTCCACTGTAATTTAGTAAGCAAAATAAGACACCAAACCATTCCTCTTTGTCTGTAGGTGTTTGGGGCTTACTGACAGACTGGCTCTGTATAGTGTATGTCTATATGTCTGTTTCTCTGTCTCTGTCTGTCTCTCCCTCTTCTGACAACATAGGATGTGTTTCGTTTTGTGCTATTTTCGCTCATATTTGTTTGAAATGTACACTCGTATCATGACTATCATTTCGTTACGATTATGTAATACCTTCTACAGAAACAGGAGCGACGGCTAATCTGAATAATCACATGAAATAATTGCATTCGCATTCTCTCTCTTTTGCCCTACGGGCTGGATGAAAAAAACAACAGCAAAATAAGCATGACTGTTTGCGTTTGCTTTTTCCACTTTCCTCTTTTAAGACTCCCACCTCTCTCTCTCTTTGAGAATTTACAGACAATAAATCTGTATCTTCTCCCTCCCTCCCCCCCTCCCTTTTATCACGAGTCTGTCTGTCAGTCACTCTCGTTTCCTGTCTTGAAATTTTTAGTTTTCTCGTAAGTGCTGAATTCTCTGGGCTGCTTCATAAATATTCCTTCAGGTGAAACACACGGACACGCATACACATTACATACAGGGCCAGTCAGCCAGTCAGTCAATCAGTCAGAAACACAACCCTCCCACACACCCACACACCCTCCCCCCTCCCACACACAGATAACGGGAGTGCTGCACAGCAGAGGCACCGACTAGCCATAACAAGAGCTGACCACGCAGGCCGGAAACCATCAGCACCCCCAACAACCAGTCAAGGCCAGCAACTGAACCCTTCTCCCCTCCCGCACTTCAAAGGGCCGGCAACCCGCCACGAGGCTTGATGAACTGCACTCTCCCAGGCCCCAACAGTTTACAAACAGTGACGGCACCCAGGCAGCCCGGCACACGGCAGGAGGGTGGGCCCTGTTTACGTCTTAATGGTCAGCGCTTCCTGCGCCGGCCATAAATAATTAGTTCAATTTCAAGAAGACATCACGTCCGCACTGCCAGCAGAGCAGAGAAAGAAAGAAACGTTTACCCTTCTTCACACGCGCGACTAGACAGCGAGCTCGGACCTTGTTTGTTCTTTTCGGTCTCTCCCTTACAACCTGGCACGGTTAATTGGTGTATGTATTGCCTGCAGAAGCAACCCGTTATTTTTAAACCGGCATGTCTGTGATAGTACATGTCAGTGTATTCAAACGGACAATTATCATTGCTCAAAATATTTGTGACACTTTTTCTTCTTCTTTTTGTCGATCCTCACTCTTGTAATTACAAAAGAAAAGGCCTACCGAGTCTGATCATACTGGTCACAAGGACATGCTGCTTTCGGGTGAAACCAATCAATAATCAATCAGCTCTAAGCCTGAAAACGACGACTGTTACAAAAAAACAAAAACAAAAAACAACAACAAAAAAACAGTACACAGAGAAAGCTCCCCCCCTCCCCCCCGCCCCCCTCGTCTTTTACTAATATTACTGCTGCTTAATCTCCCCACAGCAAACTAATAAAGCACGTGACACTGTAATCACTGACTGCATTTTCTGTTATTTATTTTAGCTTGATACTGAATATCCAAGTACCTTCTTAGAGTTGTAATTCACATCATCCTAGAGTGTGTGTGCGTGTGTGAATATATATATTTTTTAATCATTTATTTTATTCACTTCTGTCGGTTTTAATACAATGTACACTGAACAGGAAAACTTTACATCTATGTGCCTTCATAGGTATTTCTTTCCTTGGACAATTTTTCTTCCTGACTTCACCACCACCCACTAATCATACATCCTCCACACACTGCCTCTTTCTCCATGTCCAAAGCCTTTGAGCCCTGCACGGAAATCCGAGCCAGGGGGTTAGGGGAAAGGCAAGGGAGGAGGGGGCGTGCATGGTAGGCGCGCTGGGGGGGGGGGAGGTGGGGTGGAGAGAGCCCCAGTCTTGATAAATGGGACTAATCACTCTGGCACCTTGCGCTGACCGTGAATGGATGGCTTGACCAGCGTGTTGATAAACGGAACTGCGAGCGTGCCGGACAACCTGACTCACCACCGCTGCCGCCCCGGCTAAACCTCCTGTACTGTGCCACAACCAACGAGACGTATGCATGTTATGCGTGGCGGCAGGCAGGGCTACACCACATGTCCAGTCCCATTCATTATTAGCGGCCGAATCTTACCGTTGTCAACCAGGGATCCCCAGAGGTTGAAATTAACTATCCGTTATCGGGCAGCTCTTGTTGTACTTCCTCGGACTCTACCACACCCACCTCCCCAAACAACACGCCCCCCCTGTGTGGACAGTGGAATTTGGTGGTATCTCGGCGCCTTGTGCCGCTCGGACCGCCTGATGTATGGTATAGACTTTGAAATTCGCATTTATCTTGTTGGGGGTGTGCGGTTCAGGATTTGTGATCTAGTCTCTCTCTCTGTCTCCGTCTCTTTCTCTGTCTCTCTTTCTAGTCTCTGCGGTCGCTGTAGTCTGGTATTTCTCTCTCACTGTCTGTGGTTGTGACTGCAATGTGAGGGTGTGCTGTGTGTGTGTGTGTGTGTGTGTGTGTGTGTGTGTGTGTGTGTGTGTGTGTCTGTGTGTCTGTGTGTTGTTTCTATTGTCTCTGTCAACTGAAAAAAAAGACTGCTTCTGGAAATCATTTAAATTCAGTTTGAAAATTTAAATGTAATTTCTTTCCACAAAATGCATTTTCGCACTCAAACTGTATATATTAAATCTGGACAATGATCTTTTCGACATTTTATCTCCACTCTCTTTCACACAAAAAGGAACTGTGACACAGGCCACACACACACACACACACACACACACACACACACACACACTCATACACACACACTCATACACACACACACACACACACACACAAGGAGAGAGAGAAAGAGAGAGACAGAGACAGACAGACAGAGACAGAGACGGACAGAGACAGACAAAGGCAGAGATAGACCCCCCCTTAAAAAATGACAGAGCTTGCACCACCAATCTGGCAGACAATCGCGACAGACACAGAGCACCCAAAGGGTTTCACTCCTTCCATACCGCCCTCCTGTGCACAGTCAGCTACTGATCTGGTGATGGTGTGAGGGCGGCGGTAGAGGAAGATGAGGAGAGGTGGGGATGGGGTGAGAGGGGTGCAGTTTAGGGGGGGTGGGGGGAGGGAAGTGATGGAGCAACTCAGTAATCGGCAGTTACACGCACAATGCCAGCTAAGTGCCCGTCTTCTCACCTTGCCAACTTGTTCTTTCTCCTGCTCTGGAACCGTACTGCTCTTCCTCTTGCTACTGCAAGGGGCACTGAGGGGTGGAGGGGGAGAGGGGGGGGGGGAGGGGAGAGGCTGAGGAGGAGGAGGAAAACAAGACGCCGGGTACCTCTGTATGCATATTTTATAGAAAGAACGGAAAGAGAAATAGGCAGAGATAGTAAACAAATCATCCCTTGAGGAAGGAACGAGACTGTTTCCGAAAATTTAGAATACGTGATAGATTGATGTGTTTCTCTCTCTTTCTCCCTCCCTCCCTCCCTCCCTCCCTCTCTCTCTCTCTCTCTCTCTCTCTCTCTCTCTCTCTCTCTCTATATATATATATATATATATATATTATACCCTGGTCAGAAAAGGGAGGAGGTGAGAAGAGGAGGAGGCGGACGGGGAGGGGAGGGGGCCGGGGGGGGGGGGGGGAGAGAAATAAATGGAAGGGAAATGGTGGACGGAGAAGGAAGAAACACATAGAGGCAGAGAGGAAAAAAAGCGAAAAAAGGGAGGGAGAGAGGGAGAGAGAGCGATGGAGAGGTGGAGAGAGAGAGCGAGGGAGAGAGAGAGAGAGAGAGGTGGAGAGAGAGAAAGAGTGAGGGAGAGGGGGAGAGAGAAAGAGAGAAGAGAGAGAGAGGGAGAGAGAGAGAGAGAGGGAGACAGCGAGGGTGAGGGGGAGAGAGAGAGAGGGAGACGAAGCGACTAAGGGAGAAGGGGGAGAAAGAGATCGGCAGAGAAATAGGTGGAGACAGAGCTAATATTATTCCAGAAGGCACAGAGGAAGGAAGAGAGAGAGGGGCGTGGGAACGGGATGGATGGAAATAGAACACATATCGACAACACGGCAGACAGAAATAGCGGAGGTGATATATATATATAATTCATTATTTATTTATTTTTTGGAGAGAGAGAGAAAGCAAGAGAGAAAGAGAGACAGGCAGACAGACAGACTGACAGAGACAGACAGAGCGAGGTCAAAACAAGATAAAATTTCATTCAGAGGGTAATCGATAATCAAGGTATACGCTTAAAAAATTCTTTTTTTACATCTAACATTCGCCCTAAATGAGGATTAGAAGTTAAACAAAAGAAGCAAATTGTAATAAAAGAAAAAGAAAAAGAAAATAAACTAAAATCAAAACACAATGAAAACACATGTATCGCTGCAGCCAACATCTCTGCTTCCCGATTATTCCGCCCTTCCCCGCCATGCATGCCCAGATCAGAGCAAAAGAAAATACACATGAAAGCAAACAATCATGTAGGATATTACCACCACCGCTGGTGCATGATAAAACAAACTCGCAGGTGCCCTATTTCCATCATGGCATTAGTCTGTCTGTCTGTCTCTCAGTCTGTCTGTCTGTTTGTTTGCATTATATTAAAACGCTGATGATAACGGTCTATTGCAGCACACTGATGTCCAACTGACTGTTCAGCTGCACGATACCATGACGGGCAATGGCCAAAAGGAACAAGACAAAAACATTTGTATTCATATCAAGCCCCCAGCCTCTCTCTCTCTCTCTCTGAAATACTCCCAAGAGACTGTTCTACACTTCGTCATCCCGGGCTCGTAATACGATTGCTTCAAGCAGTGTGTAGTACTATCATATGAAAGAAAGGGGTATTTATCGGTCTATCTGTCTGCCGGCCTACTTGTCTATCAACGGGGGTTGTACCGAAACCCCCTCAGCATCCCCTGGCCTTGTAGCCTGTCTGCGTGTCAAACAGATCCCAGGGCCGATATTCTGTGTGTGCTGTTTCAACAAGAACGACAGAAACAACAACTGCAACGGATCACCTGAAACAACTGCTACTGCTATTGCTGCTGCTG
>NC_134895.1:18908836-18936336 GCF_041734735.1 Babylonia areolata
GTGCATGCATCAACAAACACACGCACGGACAAAACACACACACACACACACACACACACACACACACACATATATATATATATATATATATATATAATTACTAAACAGCCAGATCCATATGTCATCTTAAACACATTCATTTTTTCAACACACACACACACACACACACACACACACACACAAGCAAACCCAGCACAGACAGTCGAATACTCGCTTATTATTGTCCACGTCGAATCGTGCGTGCGTGACAAAAGAGAAGACCCCCGGCCATTTACACTGACACTTATTACCGTAGTTCCCTGCCTGTCAGGAATCTTCCCTCTAACGGACGCCTTACACAAACACGGGGGTTGGGGGAGGACTGGGAGGTAGAGGTGGGGTGGGGTGGGTGGGTGGGGGGAACAGAAACTGGCACTGGCCTGCGCTGTTTTCCCGACCTGTTTAGTTTGGCTTATATTTCTCCATTGTTGTTATTTCTTTCACTGTTTATCTTCCATTTTGGGAGCGAAACAACGAGGGGGAAAAAACGACAAAACAAACAAACAAACAATGTAAACTAAACAACAACCAACAACAAGAGATTCAGATTGATCAGTTGCGCTCTTGTGCAATGATATTTCGCGGTGTCTCTCTGCATCTCACAGTCTCTGTCTCTCTGTCTGTAGTTGTCTCTCTTAGATTCGTCTATTAAATTCGGTTTTTTTTGTTTTTTTTTGTTTTGTTTTTTTTCCAAATCGAATTTGAAACGCTTTAGTTTAATCATGAAAGTGCACGCTCTACTATTTTGTTCGTTAGTTCGTTTTCTAATTTTGCGTTCCTGCTACTTGCAATCGAGTCATGACTGGGATGCCAATACAGGTTGTGGAAAAAGGAATGAGGGGGAAGGAGGAGGAAAAGAAAGGCAGATGGGGTGAGTAAGTGAATGAGAGAGAGAGAGAGAGATGGAGAGAGAGTGAATGAGTGAATGAGAGAGGGAGAGAGATGGAGAGATGGAGAGAGAGTGAGAGAGTGAATGAGAGAAAGAGAGGGGGAGAGAGAGATGGGAGAGAGAGAGATAGAGTGGGAGAGACAGGGAGAGAGAAAGGGGAGAGAGAGAGAGAGAGAGAGAGAGAGAGAGAGAGAGAGAGAGAGAGAGAGAGAGATTGATACAGACAGAAACAGAGAAGGGAGTGGTGGCAGAAGAAGAAGACGAAGAGGAGGAGGAGAGAGCGAGAGAGAGAGAGAGACAGACAGACAGACAGACAGACACAGACAGACAGGGAGACAGGCAGACAGACACAAACGGGGGGTGAAATAGCGCCACATGCAGGGCACTGCTGGCGTCATGCCATTTCTAATACGACGGCGATGACAGTGGATTTAGTAAACTGCCATTATCCTCATTCATTATTGTCATCGGTCCGGCAGGCGAAGAAAGGCAGGATAATCAAAAGAGGAATGGTTGGAGGAGGAAGGGGGTGGGGAGATGAGCGGTGTATGGGGAGTGGGGGAAGGGGTGTTGAGAGAAGAGTAGTGGTGGAGGTGGAAAAGAGGGAGTAGAGAGGGGTGTGTTGGTGTTGGTGTTGGTGCTGGATCAAGCTGCATGGCAGTGAAGTATGGTTGGTAATTTCTGTCAGAACGCATTCAGCAGAGGATGAAGGATGGGTGGGTGGGGGTGTTTCGAGACGGGAATGGTGGCTGCAGAAAGCACTGAAGTATGGTCAGTTATTCCTGTCAAAAAACGCAACACCAAGGAGGGGAGAAAGTACGGGGGGGTTGAAAGAAAAACGGGAGAGAGGTATAACAGTAGTAGTAACCAATGAAGTATGGCTGGTCATTTCTGTCAAAAACGCACCCAGCGGGGAGGTTGCGCTTCCGTTGAAGACTTACTTTTAAACCAAGGCAATGAACTGTGATTGGTCTGTCACAACGCACCCGCAAAGAACCAAGGGGAGGAAAGCAATGAAGTATGGTCGGTCATTTGGGTCCAAAACGTCAGAGATACGTGAACAGTTTGGGTTCGGCATCACGCGAGCGCAATTTTTGACACGAAAGGTCAACTTAGTTCACAACTTTTGCGGGTGATTTTTTTTTTAACTCTCTCTCTCTCTCTGTGTGTCTCTCTGTGCGCGTGCGCGTGCGTGCTGGAAAACAGCAGTCGCTCATGCAATCAGAATGGCTGATGGCAGTGGAATGCTTATTCGTTTGATTGACTTGGCATACGTCCCCATTCACCTTCGCCTAACTGCTTCTTTAGTTTGGGGGGTGGGGGTGGGGGGAGAGAGAGAGAGAGAGAGAGAGAGAGAGAGAGAGAGAGACAGACAGACAGACAGACAGACAGACAGACAGAGACAGAGACATGGGCAGGGAGAGGCAGAGAGAGACAGAAAGAGGGTCAAAAGAATAAGGACAATGACGAAGACGTTTGAACACTGCGTTTCCCTGAAGTCCCACTCACCAAACACACACACACAAGCACGCACACACGCACGCACATACCTCACTATTTCTCGCACTCTTTGACAGCAGCTATTCTGAATACGGTTTGTCGGACAGAATACACGAGATGCCAATTGCCAGGAGCTGTAAGGTGTTCCTTCCTGAGAGTGCCTGAGACGGGGATTGTCAAGACCGATCACACACAATAGCCTGACACCGAGCCAGGGATGGCACACACACACACACACACACACGTATATATATATATATATATCATACATGCATGAGAAACATGGAATTTTTCGCAGTGGTTCTTACTTTTGTGTGTGCGTGTGTGTGTGTGTGTGTGTGTGTGTGTGTGTGTGTGTGTGTGTGTGTTTTACTTCCTGGACACAATTTCTGTCTTTACGGTTGCCATTATCGCTTTTCCATCCGTTTTGCTGACTAACATCACTTACTTCTCTTGTTTTAGATGAAACCCAGTTTCGCGGAGAAATCCGGTTACTTTGCGTTTGTTTCTGGGTAAACATGGTTTCCTTTTTGTAGAGTTTGCAGTGAATAACGTTTAACGATTTTGTATTTTTGAAAAACAAAACAAAACAAATTGTTTATTGTTTTTCTTTCTGATTAAGCATTGCTGAACATTGTTAAGCAGTGTCTCCTGCCTTCGTCTGAATTAAATCAAACTGACGCTTCTGTTTCTGAAGAAATCTTGTACACTGTTTTCGTTTCTGATTTAATTTCCCGTTTCTGTCTGTGAAAAATCTTCGTTTCCTTGTTGTTGTTTTTTTAATCTAGGATCAACCTCGTATATTTTTAACCTTCATATCAGTTTCGTTTGCGATTTTCGAATTCAGAATAACTGTCGTGTCGTTCACCTGTTTTGAATCGATTCAATTCTGGGTGGCAATAAACTGAATTTCTCGCTCTCTCTTTTTTTTTCCAATATGATGTATATATATATAATATTACAAAAAGTATATTGTGCATGGTTAGCATAAATCCACACTTTCCATCTATCTACAACTAAAACAATTTTTAAAAAAAGCCGTTGCTTCCAGATGCATTGTAAGAGACGCACATAATTAGGGGAGAAAAAACCCCACAAAAAACCTTGAGGAAAAGAGTCTTCGGACCGATGCCCATCAGTGTTTTCTGCCAGATCCACCACACACAACACGCGCTTCATCAGAAACTCCAGAAAATAATCATGCAACAGCAACAGCAGCAGCAGCAGCAGCGGCAACCAGGCAGGGCAAGCTGGTTCCACAGCCTACTGAAAAGAAAAGAAAGAGACAACAATGAATGGAGTGCATGCCGCGACATTCAGCCGGTAGCATTTTCAGACGCCCGCCCCCCCAAAAAAAAAAAAACAAAAAAAAAACCCCTGCTCCTGACCTTTCTTTTTCATCTCCTCTCGCGCGTCTGTCTGTCCCGTTGGTTCCAGTCACGCTGCGCGGACAGGAGACAGACAGACAGACAGACAGACAGGCAGGCAGATTCACTGACAGACAGACTTTTGTGTTGCAAGGCAGTGGCAGAGAAACACCCCCAGTCTCCGGCGTCCTCCTCCCCCCGCCTCCCCTACTACCCTATCCCACCCCACCTCCTTGTCCACATGGGAGTCTGTCGTTGGCAGGCCTGGCAGACAGTTGACAAGACCTCTGGGAGAGAGGGAGAAGGGGTGTATGGGTGGGGAGGTATCGGAAGAGAGAGAAGGAGGGAGAGAAGGGGGAGGAAGAGAGAGAGAGAGAGAGAGAGAGAGAGAGGAGCAAAGGGAGGGTGATGAAAGGATGGTGGCATGAGGCAGAACAGAAGGTGTGTGTACGAAAGATGGCGGTTGGGAAGGCAGGTTAGAAGGAAATGAAGAGAGATGAATCGGGTAGAGAGATAGAAGGGGGGAACACACACACACACACACACATATATATATATATATATATTTGTATGTTTGTATATATATATATATATATATAGAGAGAGAGAGAGAGAGAGAGAGAGAGAGAGAGAGGGAGGGTGAGAAGTGGGGCAGGGAGAGAGGGAAGAGCTCAGTAATAGAGACACACAGACACAAACACAAAGACAGAAACAGAAAAACATAATTTTTCTTTCTGTAAGCTTTTTACAAGAGTTTATGGGGTTTTTTTTGTGTTTTTTTTTTTTTACCCGGACTTGTTGGCGATTCGTTCGTTAGCTGCTCAGACTTCTTGACTCTGGAGAGAGAGAGACAGAGAGAGAGAGAGAGAGCTGTCCTTTCGTGAATGCCCCTCTTTACACTCATTCATTTAACAATCCACCATCATCGTTGCCATTATAGATATTCATTCAGTCATCGTCTTCGTTACCATCATAATCATAATCATCATTATCATTATTATTATTAGTGGTGGTAGTAATAGTAGTAGTGGTAGTATTGTTGTTGCTATCATTATCATCACCATCGTCATCATCATCATCAATATTATCATCATTATTATTCTCGCTCATATTGTTGTTATGTGTTTTATTGTTGCTGTGCTGTGTACAACAATTACAGAGATATTACAACAACAACAACAACAAAAGAAGAAAAAACAAAACAAAACAAAACAAACAACCCCACCAAAAACCCCAAAACAAACAAGCAAAGAGCCAAATCCATACATAAATGGAAAGTAAATAATGACTGTTCTCTCCTCAACAGACTCCCATTGCGTATAATTTACGCAGTGACGGTTCCTCTTATGCAGTCCTCAGCCTGCTGCCCCCAATTAAAAGCGGCTACTTCACGATGGTTTCCTGAACACAGCTATGACGCGTGACCAGAGACTTCCTGGCACTTCTTCGTGTGCCTGTGGCCCAGTTACACTCGTCACCAACAGAATGAGGAAACCAAGAGTGGCACTCTGATCACCTATATGGCCTAATATAAATAAGGAGAGAGAAAGAAAGAAAGAAAGAAAGAAAGAAACACACACACACACATATATATATATGTATATATATGTATATATATATATCAGCACACACACGTACACACATGCACACATACACACACACGTACCCCCCCACCCCCACCCCCCCGCACACACACACACACGCACGCACGCACACACGCACACAGGATACAGCGATATAACAACAGCAGAATGCAGCGAACTTGCCAACCATAACGATGGCATATGATATATATACTGACTGTAACTCTCACAGGAAACGGTGTGTTGTCACTGATGTCAATATGTCAACCCATTACAGTGTGCCCCACTCGGTTTTGAATGATTTCAATGTTTTATAATATTCTTCTCTTCCCCCACCCCTCCTGCCGTGTAATCATGTATTCGCACCCTCTCCTGCCTCTTTATCCCTGTATATAAAAATATATTTGTTGTGTGTACGTTTATTTGCTTTCCCACCCCAAAAAAACTATACAAAATCGGGAAAGAAGCTATGATTGCTTACCGTATCATATCTTTGAATCGAATAACAGGTTAATTTTTTTTCTGATGTAACTATTATGGCCTTAAGAAACAGTGTAGTTGGAAATGATGTCACACACACACACACACACACACACACACACACACACACACACACACACACACACACACACACACACACAAACGATTCGAGAGGTGGATCTGCAATGTACTTCACAAACTCGAAACATCATCCAGATATTCTGATTACAGTCGGTGTGGTCCGGCCTGATTATAAGATAACTCGGCAACATGATCAACCAACTAAAATACTATAACAATACACAGACTGAATGGCCACAATCAAAATGAACATAATATAATTGTGCAAAAAGACCACTATAAAAATATCCATGTTCCAGCAACTTCTGCAATATATATATAATTTATTGTTGAATACATGATATATAATATATAATTCACAATCTATGATATATAATATATAATAGGTAAATAGATATAGATATACATTCTTATCTTATTCGTTTATTTTTATCCTTAAGACCATTCCTACGCACTGTATGTTACTCTAAACAAATAAGAACACTTCCTCTTGAGCAAATACCCTGAATAGTGGAAGAAATACGTTTCTTGACTTACACCTACGAGGATGTTCATGGTGGCTAACTACATATAGCAACGTCTCTGAAGACTGGGATGGGCCACACTGGTTTCGGAACTGAATTATGTCCTGTCAAAACAAGCAGATAGCTAGAAAAAAAACCGAGTGCATGAGTGATAACACCCCCCTCCCCTTGTGGAAGTTGGGAAAAAGATTGGGCGTAGGAACTTAAAAGGTCTACAACTGTCCCTTTTCCTGTTTACACACACATAATTTATATATATATATATATATATTTTTTTTTTACACATACATACATACATACATATATATATATGTATATATATATATATATATATATATATATATATATATATATATATATATTAATAACAACAACAACACAAAAAGAAAAGCAACAAAATAATACATTCTGACGAAAATCCACTCGCCTTGTCCTACGCCGTAACGTAGTAATTCGACAAATAGTAGCATTCACTTCAGATTTCAGCAGTTTGCCAAAGACTTTTTTCATATGACACTGCCTCACACAAGTTACGCTGATCCTAAATTTGCGGAAACTATGATACAGCTATCCGAAGTAGCAAATATCAACTGGCTATATAACCGACAGGAACTGAACACACAAACACACACTCTCTCTCTCTAATTAACGCACCTTTTTTATATGCACATGTGTTTCTTGCTGTGTTGTGTGATAGTGTACACAGTTCACACACACACAATATATATATATATATATATATATATATATATATATATATATATATATATATGTGTGTGTGTGTGTGTGTGTGTGTGTGCAAGTGTTTGTGCGTGTAGAAATGGGTGAAAATGTGTGTGGTGGGGAATTTCTTTCCAACATTTCGTGAACACCGTTCTAAAATTCTTCAATCTCTTTTTTATTTTCTAATCTGAGGCCAACAGCAACATACCCTGCATGATTTTCTGACAGTAAATAATTCGAATTCTATATCCATTTTCTTTTTCTGTTCTTAGTTGATTTTACTCAGAGGTTTATAATAGAGGACTGCATGTGTGTTTTTAACCATTGAGGCCGTGACTGTGATCAAGCCAATAAAGGCGAAAATTTAGTTAACACCAAAGTGTTGTTGTTGTGGTTTCTTCTTCCTGTAAGTGTGTATTATATATATATATATATATATATATATATATATATATATATATATATATATATATATAATGCAAAAAAAAAAAGTAAAACAAAGAAATAAATAAAATCCATTGACAAACAGATAAATTACGCTTGTTTATTCACATGTTATTCCCCCACCGAACTGAAACAAACAGGCACGCACAAACAAAAAGCATGCACACGCAACGCAACGCAACGCAACGCAACGCACATGCCCGAACACATTCACTCCACTCACAACTGCCCTCACACACCCTGTGGAGCAAGCCAAAAGAGCAAGCGAACATCCGTTTGATCTATCTCCACACGCAACGTTTCTCACACTTATGTTCCCACCCCTCCCTTCCATTCTTCATGCCTTCAATCTCCACACGTACGAGACGCAGACGGCGATAATTGAACTATGTTGCGGAGGCCCCTCATTACCTACTCAATAATGGACCGGTGTTAATCTCTCTGGCGCCGAACAAACTCCCTGCTGGTTTGGACCCACATCGTAATTTCCGGACATCCCATACCAAGTCTTGTGTTCCTCGATATATGCACGCGCGCGCGCGTGTGTTTGTTGGGTTTGTGTGTGTGTGTGTGTGTGTGTGTGTGTGTGTGTGTGTGTGTGTGTGTGTGTGTGTGTGTGTAATTGTCTGACTGTATAATGATCAGCTTTAAAGAAGACCTGAGCTAAAGTACATTTTACAAGGAGGACGAAGAAGAAGAAGAAGAAGAAGACTTTATTCTTAATAAAATTACGTTAAAACCAAACAAGTTGTAACTTTTAGTTTAAAAACAAATGCCACCATCACCACCTCCCCTCGATATTCCAAAGCGGATACCGCTACAACCTCTCCCGTCACCCACCACCACTCGCCCCCCCCCCCCCCCACCCCACACACCCACTACAATTTGGCCATTAGAGTCCGCAGATGGCACCAAGATACATTGATCATTGCCCCAGCGCAGGATTAACCCACTAATTGAAACGTGTCTCCCTTCTCCACCCCTCCCCATTCAAAGTGGTAACTGCCCGGACAATAAGGTCACTCGATACACACTGTAGACGTGGAGACCTCACCGAGTGGAGGGGGGGACCCAGGGAATCTCCTCTCCTCAGCTCTCCGCTTTCTCCTCTCTCAGGACCCCACCCCCTCATCCATCATCCCGGTGCCGGCCACCGTCACACAAGTATAGAGGTCTGTGTCGTCCAGTGTCTGGCAGAGAGAGAGGGAGAGAGAGAGGGGAGAGTCTGCCCGGAGGCGCGGGGTATCATTTTCCTGCCGCCTTGATGAATTGACCAGTGGTCAAGCCACACACACGACGGGTGCACGAGGGGTGGAAGTGGGGTGTGGGGGGCGGCGGTTGTGGGATGGGGAGTGGTTGTGGATGCGGGGAGGGGGTAGGGTGTGGGAAGAAGTGGGACACGATCGGGAGGTGGCGGAGTGACAAAGTGCGGGCATGATCAGGTGGTGGTCCCCAGAGACCACAGTGTAGTGCCTGTCGGTCAGTGGGCAGTTGGCGAGGGGCGGGATATGGGGGCATGGAGGGAAAGTAAAGGGTGGGGGTGGATCCGAACTTGGGCGATTTGGGGGTCGGGGTGGAGTGGGTGTTGGAGAGGGTGAGTTGGTGGGGGAGAAGTGCGGGAATGGATTGGGAGTGATCAGTACATTCCTGTTCCCGGGTGTCGTCGACTGGGTCGTGTGACACTGTCAGTGTCTCACCCGCTACGGCACGCCAATTAAGGAATGTGACTTAACTACGGCTTGTGGTGGAGGTCAAGGTAAACGAAAATGACCACAAAAAAGTATCCGAGTTCCTGAACTAAAAGAAAATGTAAGTATCTGAGTACCTAAATCGATATAACGAAGACAGATGTAGCTCAGGGTAAAAGAAAAAAAAAGTATGAGTATCTAAATAGATATAACGAAAACAGTTATATCTGTACTTTCATAATTAATAAAACTGTTGATCCTCGACAATGGCTATGCTCTGCGTCAGATATGTCACCTTAATTAAGCAACTTCAGCAAAGGGGCACGGACTGAAGTTAAAACAATGACTTGCTGGACTTCTGACAAAAGTCGGATGCAGTATTCTCTTCTAAACACAAGAGCATCAGTTGGAAGAGGTGATTTTCTCCGAGCATTTTTGTGCCTAATTGTGTCATGTACTCAGTTCTTGGTTCACAGCGAATCTCTCTCTCTCTCTCTCTCTCTCTCTCTCTATATATATATATATATATATATATCCAGTAGTTTTTGTCAAAGGATCATCCCACGCAAACCTCCCCCCCTCCCCAACAAGCATTCTCACGAAAATAAAAGGTCACTAAGAAGAAGGGGGAGAAAAAAGCTTCACTGAAGGCGTTTTACTCAGACAGTTTCCCCCTCTTCAGTCCAACGTATCATGTGCAAGTTTCTTGTTTGACAGTGAATAGTCAAGTGGTGTTTAGACTAATACCACCACACAATCTGTCGACGATGATTCACGCACTGTGACAGGAGAGGTATAAGAGAAGGGCATGAGGCAGGAAAAGGAAGTGGACGATGGGGAGGAGGAGGAGGAGGAGGAGGAGGGAGAGAGAGAGAGAGAGAGAGAGAGAGATGTGGACTGAGAGAGACAGACAGAAAGAGATGCAGTGAGAGAGGGGGCGGGGTGGGGGGAGAAAGAGACAGAGAGGGAGACAGACAGATAGACAGACAGAGGTAGAGAGATACAGAGAGACGGGGAGAGAGAGAGAGAGAGAGAGAGAGAGAGAGAGAGAGAGAGAGAGACAGACAGACAGACAGACAGACAGACAGAGACAGAGACAGACAGAGAGACAGAGAGAAAGTTGACATTTTTGCATAATGGTCCAAACGGCCGAACAAGCCCCATACAGGACTGACAGAGTGAGACAGGGAGATGTAAACAGAGAGACAGATACAAAGACAGAGACAGACAGAAACGCGGTGACAGAGAGAGAGAGAGAGAGAGAGGGGGGGGGGGGGAGAGAGTGAGTGAGACAGAGAAGAGAGCGAAAAAAACACGAGCAGTTTCTTTTACCGACGACATCACCGTCAACTCTCTGAACACCTTTCCCAGCCCCGGAACAGGGGGGGAGACAGGGAGCGATGACTGCTATGACGATGACTGTCATTGACTACATTTTAGTACCTCCGACCGACTGTAGTGTGTGACACACACACACACACACACACACACACACACACACAAACACACACACACACACACTTCTCCTCCACCCCCACCCACCCCCATCACTAAGCTGATGATTGAAGAGGGGGATGCGCTGGGCAGAGAGCAGCACTGTGACTCACACGCATGGAGTGGAAGGGGGGGAGTGGGGTGGGTGAGGGGAGAAGGGGGAGAAGAAGGAGATAGATGGCATCTTTCTTTTCTTCTCCTGTCGCCCGCTTCGCTCGCCCCCTGAAGCCCGCTGAAATAAAACACTTGGGTGATAATTGTTACCACCGGTGATGGAATCGTTTCTTCTTCTCTAGCGGCGGCGACAGAGGAGGAGGAGGCGGAGGAGCAGAAGTACCGAGACTCTTGCATGCCACGGGAAGGAGGGGGGGGGGGGGGGGGGGAGGGGACTGGTGGGAGGTGCTGATGCGGAGTTTTCTCACAAGAAGAAAAAAGGTGTATACCTTTCAAGTGGATGACCTAAGATGGCTGGGTTACTGGTAAGAGAACTGAGGTATGATTGACGACGCGCGCGGTAATTTTACACACACACACACACACACACACACACACACACACACACACTGTCTCTCTCTCTCTCTCTCTGTGCATAAATATATATAAAAAAATAATCTATGCGATCAACCCTTTCAGATATTATCTGGATGTGTCTGAAAAAGGTTAAGCAATGAATCTTTGAGGGAGGGTGTGGTGGGGCTGTAGGGTTAGGGTAGGGATGGAATGCGCATATTTATGTCTGTGAAGTTTGTGGGGATGATAATTCTTTATCATAAAACTGACAACCGATGGTTTTGACTTATCAGGTCACATAACTGGCTGAACAGATTGAGCACAAGGGAGGGGCTGGGAATGCAGGCAGATACAGAGAGAGAGAGAGAGAGAGAGAGGGGGGGTACTTATTCATAGCCGTTGTTAGGTAACAGCACGAGTCATATCAATGTGCACAAATACTTTTAACATATTTAACACACTGTTCGCTTTCAATCTGTTTATAGCAGCCTATCGAATCAACTTTTTTCACGAGTTCAGACTAATGGAAGATTTCGTGGGCCGGCACGTCCTCTCCAACGCCAACGAACGCGTCGAAGATGCCATGAAGACGACATTCAGCCTCAACGATTTTTAAACCCGCCGGTGGAAGGCGAGGTAACATGGAGGGGATCCCTTCAGAAAAAGAAAAGTGTGATTCCAACGTAAACAGTCTGGTCCAGTGTTTCTGCACAGGTTTGCAAACACTTTTCAACCCCTCCACCAGGTGAGGGAGACGAGTTGAGAGAACGGACAAGTGGTATGTTGAAGCGACGAGTGGAGGTCGAACACGGCTGCAAGTGTCCATCTCTCTCTCTCTCTCTGTCTCTCTCAACACAAAGAAAAACATCGGAGTGCTTGAATCGTTGCGAACTATCACTACCCCCTCCCTAACCCCCCATCCCCTTTGGGCACGAAGAATGTGAACACACAACAAAAGAAAACGTTGTACACAGCAGAGGAAAGGCAACGGCCAAAGAATGCCCGCTGCGTCAAGTGGCGGTTAAAGAGACCAGAAGGGGTGGGTGGTGGACCTAAGCCAGGCCCACCTGGCCAGCTGCGGCTCATTGAGGCAGGTACACGGGCTGTCCGCACCTTGTCGCAGACTCCATCATTAGCAAGTTGGCCCGGGGTCTCGTTAGCGGGAGCCATTGACTCAACAAGCCGTGTCGAGAACGGCGCAAGCGAACAACGTCCTGCAGCGAAAATGGCCCCGTGGCGTCCGAAGCTCTGGGGGTTATTTCCAACAGACGGTTCTGACATCGTTAACGGCTAAAAACGGGCAAGTCTTTTTGTGTAGTCTGTGCGTGTGTGAAGAGGAGCTATGAAGAGCCGTCCGCGGTGAAGCCACTGGCCTGTATGCGTCTAGCGGTCAGCAATACAAGAGCTGGAACATGGTCTGTGGAAGAGGACAGGGGTGGAGGGGGGTGTTAGCAGGTTAGGGGGTTGGTGTGGGGAGGAGGGGTGGGGCAGGGGAGAGGTGCTGGTCACATCCCGATAAGGGACGCTAATTTTCTCTGAGCTTTCAGCACGAACAGAGCTCTGACCAGACCCCCTCCCCTCTCTTACACACACACATACACACACGGACAGCACGTCATAACAACGTGATGATGTCAGACATAACCAAGTCTGGTGTGAAATCCCGCCTATGACGATAAAAAGGTAGTTACGTAAAGAAGCAGCCTTGCAGCCTTCTTTGCTGTGACAACTCGCTGCAACGTCATAATGCCTCGCATAAAATGTCTGTCTCCAGACGTCGTTAACTGCTTAAGGAATGCTCAGGTTTCGTGGGTTGGAGGTTGTGTGTGTGTGTGTGTGTGTGTGTGTGTGAGAGAGAGAGAGAGAGAGAGAGAGAGAGAGAGCATAGTTACGTGTGAAATCTTTCGTAACATAATTTATCACATATCCATATCATGGTATGTCATGCAAAATCATTCTTTTATTATTTGTTCACAGATCAGTATGTGCTGTCAATATAAACATGGCGTTACAAATGCATCCGTACTGAACACGAAATCAGATACTGATTTTCGACTATTGGTTTTTTGTTCCGTGATCTTTATCAAATAACAAATTATATATTTCCTTCTTTGGTATGTGAACACAATTCACTCTAACAGCTCCTGCACTGAACCGAAACCCTAGCCCTTTCATGCTCAATTAGATTATGAAACGCACCCACCCACCCACCCACCCCCCAAAAAGCTCTCGTCTTGCCAACTAATTATAACACGTCAGTAGCTCGCGACAGCAGTCACTCCCATTAATGGACCAAGTGGCAAGAACTTGACGCGTCCATGTGAGTCTCATTAATATACAATGCTGGCAAGACTAACGTGCTATACTGTGATAGCGCCAGAATCGACAGAACAGAAACGGGCGCGGGTTCCAACGACAAGCGAGTCGTTTCCGCTCCATTGGAGTCGCAGACGACTTCAAAAGCGCACAGAGAGATAGGCAGTCCCTTTTGACGACTAACGAACTCGGGATTCAGCGCGAAATCTGCATCCATAAAGAGAAACTCCATCCCGTTGACGGTTTAGAGAAACGTGTTTGGTTGGATGGATCAGCTGGGAGTGGTAAAGTGTATCGGGTGTCACAATTAGTGAAGCCCAGTGGGGGGTCAGTACAGCCCCTGAGTTCTTCAGAAGCTTTCTAAGGGTGATGATGAGCACGCCCTTGTGCATGGGTGGGTATCATAACAGCGATGTCTGATAATAATCACTGTTATTCTGTGAAAATAATCGAGTGGTTATTTGAGTGGATTTCGTTCGTTTGCTTATGTCCGGGTTGTTAATCGCCGTTTTTTTCTGATCATCATGGGTGAATAAAACGTTTGCTTGTGGGGTTGTGTGTGTGTGTGTGTGTGTGTGTGTGTGTGTGTGTGTGTGTGTGTGTGTGTGTGTGTGTGTGTGTGTGTGCCATACATTAACACGCGAACACATTCGCACGCCGAGAAGTACACACACTCATGCAGACACACAGAGAGAGAGAGGGGAGTGGGGAGAGAAGATCGAAATACTGAAAGATTAAGGCAGTCCGGGTGTTTCCAATTGTAACATTGCAATATCTTCCTTCTCAACTGGTACTGAATATAGAATATCATCATCAGTTTTATTATTTCTTGGAATATTGAAACATATCAGAATCTACAAGTATTCGGCTAATAGTCAAAAACTGCACGAAACGACCTGTACAATGAGGTGCACTTGATACTGTTCCTGAAGAAAAAGTAAACACAAAAACCCCAATACCTCTTAACCGCCCCCCCCCCTCTCTCTCTCTCTCTCTCTCTCTCTCCACACCTTTATGTAAAGAATAGAAAAAAAAGTATAACATTGTCGTTGTGGTGGTGTCCTTGCAATCACCTCTCCTCCATCCTTTCCTGCCCTCCGGCACACACACACACACACACACACACACACACACACACTATCCCCCCCTCTCTCTCTCTACATCCCCATACCTCCTTCCCCCCTTTCTCTCTCCGGTGACGGTTATCCCCAGTCAGCTTTATCACCAACAGCGACGTAAAACCCGCCTGCAACGAACCAAAGGGCGTCCTGAGTGTTCTGAGGGCTTCATGTCGCCGCTCCATCTCCCGATGACAGACCAGTGGTCGAATGAGTACACCACTTGTCCCTATCCCCCGCTACCCCACACACACCCTTAGTCCCCTCACCCCCCAGCCCCCATCACTCCGTCTTGCCCACTGTTCGCAGGTGTTCCCCAGTCCGTGAACGGAACGCGAAGCAACTCCCTGGGGAGTGAGGCATTTTGTCTGTCTTTCCGTCTGTCTGTCTGTCGCTTCCCACTCCCTCACACTGAAAGCTTCTTCCAGGGTTTTGTTGCATAAAAAAAAGAAGGGATACAAGCATCAAGGACATTCGAAAAGAAAGGAAAAAAGTGGGATATAACGAAGAAGGAGCAGATATCGAATTGACCAAGAAAAAAATTCTGAAAGAAAGAAAAAACTTAGCATGGGTGCGACGCGCATGTTGACTTTGTTGTGTGCGTTTTTGTAGTGTTTATATAAATTGTGTGCCACCTTTCACTGTTCTGCTTGATTAGATATCTATCTATCTATCTATCTATCTATCTATCTATCTATCTATCTATATATATATATATATATATATATATATATATATATATATATTACAGAATTCACTGCCATTTACCATTCATCCAACTGAGAGAATAAAGTGATTTCGATTCTTCTCATGTATGGCCAAGTCGGTATAAAGGTATAAACAATGTCAGAAACAACATACACACACAAAGAAAAGATAAGAAAAATAAAATAATAAAAAATGATAAAAAAAGAAACCTTAAAACAATAAAGGAAATAAAACCAGATTAAATCAAATAAGATTAGAAATAAGATTAAAACAAATTTAGAAAGGAATGAAAGAAGAAAGAAAACACACACACAAAAAAAACCATTATCAGAAACCAGGATGGTTTTTCTCACGCTGAAGGCGGTGTGGTGGGAAAAGAAAGGGATATACAGGACAAAGTCTGTCAACAATGGGGAGGAAGGACGGAAGGAAGGAAGGAAGGAAGGAGATGATCAGTTCAGCTGTCGCGGTGGCTGCGCGCTAAGCGGGGGGTGGAGGGGGGGGCAAAACGCCAAGGCGATGGCTGATCAAACTAATTTGTTGATACGTCTTCCTCCCTTTTCTCCACCGTCGTCCTGTTTGTGTTGAAGAGCAGCCAAAAACAGGCCGCACCGCACCGCACCGCACCAACCAAACCTTAAGTACCGCTTCTGCTGCACAGATTTCCTTCTGTTCCCCCACGGCTTCTAAAGGGTCTGGCTATTTGGGGCGGAGTGTCGTGGTGTGGTGTCTTGTTCATCGCCTGTGTGTTGTTCTGCTCTCTTTCCGTGTTTCTTTTTTTTCTTCTTCTTCTTCCTCTTTTAGATAAAGTCTTTTGTTATTATCATTATCATCATCATAATTACCACCATCATCATCATTATTATTGTTATTATTATTAGTATTAGTATTATCGTCATCATCATCATCATTAGTATCAACATCATCCTTGTCGTTATCAGTAATATAGAAAAAAAAAACCAAACAAACAAAAAACAACAACAAAAAAAACCCAGTTATCCTCCTCGACATTACTATAATCATTGTTTTTATATCAAGATTATTATTATTATTACTTTCATTATTATTATTATTATTATTATTATTATTATCTTACCATCAAAGTGATGATGATCATCATCATCACCACCATCATTACTACTGATATTAGTTAGCCAGACATGGTGGTGCGTGCCCTTCCCGTAAAGGGGATGAATGAGGGAAGTGAGGAAGCACAATACTCAGCGAGAAGTGCATGAGAAATTAAACCGAGTGAGACGAGCGAATGAAAAACAAGTTTAATTCCGGAAATCTGAGCAGAGGCTATACAAAGTAAAACACGCACAATCTTCTTCTTCTTTCTTTTTTTTTTTTCAGATGGTGTAAATGAAATTAATTGCTTCTCAAAGTGGTCCTGCTTTGCAGCGGACAGCAAACGTAGTCAAGAAGCGTTCGTCATTACGCCACGTCTGCCTGAGGGTGTGTGCTTTATTGATCTGTTCAACATGCTTTGTGTGCGCAACAACGCCGCTTCATCTGGAGCAGAATGGATTAGAACGCTCGTTTTGTGAACAGTCTAAATTGCCTTATTGAGAGCTTATTCACCGAAATGATCAATATTCGTTTTGTAGCGGATGTTCTCTCTCTCTCTCTCTCTCTCTCTCTCTGTCGCACTGGCTTATTGAGAGCTTATTCACTGAATGATCAATATTCGTTTTGTAGCGGATGCTCTGTCTGTCTGTCTGTCTATCTGTCTTATCTTGTCTTTAAATTTGTCTCCCATGGAAAATGATTTGTGAGGTTGCAGTGCTCAGAGGTAGGATTTTGGTCATGTTAGAACCAGCAGTTTAAGGTATCATGCTACACCTGTTGTGTTACAAGAAGTAACCCTTGTTACCCAACGCCTTCTCAAGACCTTTACCGGTAATGGCAACAGAATGTCAAAGTGCCCCCCCCCCCACCGTCCCCCCGTAACCCCACCCCCACCCCCACCCCTCCCACCCCCAACCCCTCTACTTCCCCGGTGTGCAGCAAGACTGGACAGGAAGTTATCTTCAAGCCATTCCCTGCACAAAGTGTTCCTGTTGTACGTTAAAGGATGCCTCAATTGCTTTACACAGTTATCGATTTTCAGTAAGCGCACCAAAGGGATGCGCTTCTGCGCGCATAGAACTCTCACGCTGCACTGGGTGCTTGAGTGTGAGGCTTTCTCAAACCGCTCGGTTATTACATCTTTAAAGGCCATCAAACTCCAAGAAACAACAAAACTTTGTCATTCAACAGAAAATGTTCCTGATGAAGGATCGAACAGTTTCCAAGTTAACAGTATAGATTCCATTGTAATACGAATTTACGGCCATGCTTTCTCAGCAGGAAGTCGCCATTTTGAACCAACTGGAGGTAAGATGGAGTAATTTTTGCCCTAAATGCCCATGAAACAAGTCGTAGGTTTGCTTCCTCACGTTTTGTTTCGTCTTTAAAAAAAAAAAATCTATTTTTTATATATTTAATGTTCTGTTCTCTGTACAATGCAATACCCATAAGAACCTCACGTTTCGAGTTGGAGGCTGAGCAACTGTATTCGCGGTATGTGTATTCAGGTACTTAGCTTCAGAAGAAATATTAATGAACATATTATTTCTGCATAATTTTATGCATATCTATATCCACACAAAACATTTATTGTTATTATTATTATTATTATTAGTGGTAGTAGTATGAAATATAGCTCCCACATGTGCAGGGTAAAAAACAACAACAACAACAAAAAAAACAAACAAACCGAGGAGCCCTTATATATGTGTCTGTATTCAGGTACTTCGCTTCAGATGAAATGCTAATGAACATATTATTTCTGCATATGCATATCTGCATCCACACAGAAGATTTATTATTATTAGTAGCAGTATTACTAAATAGAGCCCACACGTCCAGGGTAAAAAATATAAACAAAATCGAGGAGGGGGACGCGAAGGGAACGGGGTGGGGTGGGGATAGGGGCTTCAACAGCAAAGCGCGCAGATATTACGCAACCACTGAATAGAAGACGAGTACTATGTCACAGAAGATCAAAACGAATCCTAAAAATTCAAGGAAGCGTTAAAGCCTTTACACATAGACACACGAACACACACATGCACAGACACACAGACATCTCGACAACCAATCAGGACAATGCACAGGGGGGCAGTTTCCAGTTTCTGCTTTACAAATCTTTCCAGTGCTTGCAGATCAAAACAAAAACGAAACGAGCAAAGCGAAAGTCAATTAACAGGTCACGCGACAAAACTATACACCATCTTCATTTCCCGTTCGCCCGTTTCAAAGGCAGGGGAGCTAATTTGATGATTGAGAAACAGCAGTAAAAAGAGACAGAGAGAGAGAGGAGAGAGAGAGAGAGAGAGTGTGTGTGTGTGTACGTGTGTGTGTTCTTCGAACAAAAAGAAGCATTATTATCATTATCACGGTCTTTGCTATTATTATCATTATTACTGTTATTGTTGCTGTTCATATTCTTCCTCTTCTTTTTATCATTATAAATGTGAGGTCTTTCGAGAATGTTTGCATAATTATTAATAACATACAGTCTCATAGCAAAAGTCACCGAGAACGTTTTGCATTTCCATAGGACTCCAACTCTCTGACTGTTGTCTAAATACTATAATGAATAGTGTAACGATATCCATTTTCACTCCCATCACCCCTACACTAATTATAGTACTCTGTGCGCGTGTGTGCGTGAAAAGAGAGAGAAAACACAAGTAAACCAGAAGAACATAGTGTGTATGTGTGTGTGTGTGAAGAGAGAGAAACCACAAGCAAACTGGAGGAAGAACATAGACGCATGCTCATATTTACATAGCACAGCACTCGATGACCCTGACAGAACGCATAATAACCACACACGTTACATACATGCACCTCAACATTTTCACCTTCATTTCCCCCGTGGACGACCGCTGTTTGCTTTCCGCCTCAGATTGCGATATCGCGTATCACCTAAAACTCGCGCACGTGCGCTCTCTCTGTCTCTTTGTCTGCCTGTCTCTCGGACACACTCCCGTTCTTGGTCTGTCCTTCTGTCTCTCTTTCTCTCTCCCCCCCCCTCTCTCTCTCTCTCTGTGGCCCTCAGTCCTCTCTCTCTTCCCATTCCTTTCCCACGCGTTGTCAGATAATTAAAAAGCAGAAGTCATGTTTATAAGATGTGACGGGGGCCGCTGTCTAAGTATTTTTTCAAACTGCGGCAATAATACGGCATGAGTTATTTTGTCAACATGCCATGTTTTTTGGGGGGTTGCTTTTTTTTCAACCCCCCCCTACCCCCTCCCTATGCACTTCTGTGCTTCCATACCTATTGGCCCCCTACTCCCCTGCATTTTTTATCATGAACGCACGAAACTGTCAAAGATATTCGTTCGGAATTTCGGTCTGGGTCCGTCTACTCTTCAAGAACTACAACTATTATTTATACCCCCTCCACCCGGCCACTTCACCTGTCTCCACCCCCCCGCCCCACACTTCCCCAACTTCCCACCCCTTTATGTCGTGAATGTACAAATTAAACAGGTTCAAGATATTGACTTTGTTGTTATTGTTGTTACTGTTGGTGTTTGTTGTTTTTTTGTTTGTTTTGTTTTTGGTACCGTATCCACTTCATTGCCTACAAGAGGGAGAGAGAGAGAGAGGAGTGGGAGAGAGACAGACAGGCAGAGACACAGACAGAGAAAGAGAGAGGGAGTGAGAGAGACAGTGAGGGAGACAGAGACAGAGAGACAGGTAGGTAGACAATGGCATACAGAGACAGAACACAGAGAAGAGACAGTGACCCCAAGCACACCTCAACACAACACAGGGGAAGCCAGGTTATTTCACGTCAGTGTGCGAAATTCCACGGACCGTAGACTGCCTCATACGTAAACGAGATGTGATATGAATAACATAATAGTGCCTTGCTCTCAGGGGGCGAAAACGTCAAGTGTCACTCACACACACACACACACACACACACACTCACTCACACACTTACACACAGCTCGCCCGACCACCTTCGCGTGCACGCACGTATGCCCCCACTCCCTAGTAGCCCCCGACCCCCTCATACACACAGTGACACACACAATAACACCTACACACACACACGCACACGCACACACACACACAAAATACACGCATGAACCATCACATACATAAATACACACGCACGCACACAGACAGACAGACAGACACACACACACACACACACACACACACACACACACACACAGAAACCTGCTTACGTGCACCCGCACACATATTTAGATACGAATATTGAACACACACACACACACACACACACACACACACACACACACAGATGGGGGCTGGGAGGGGAATGACTGACCGACTTTAGATGTGCATGACCATGAAAGCTGTTTATTATTTTCATTTTTTACTCTTTCCTTTGTCCTCAGAGTGTGCGTAACCCTACGAGTTACTACGCTGTTAACCCTACTGCAAACGTACAGCAATTTGACGGATGTGATGCATGCATTAGCATATAAACTAAGACGGTAGACGAAAGAGAGTGAGTGAGAGAGAGAGAGAGAGAGAGAGAGAGAGAGAGAAAGACAGACAGACAGAGACACAGAGATACAGAGAGAGAGAGAGACAGACAGACAGACAGACAGACAAACAGACATCGACAGAGACAGAGAGAGAGAAAAAAAAGAGGCAGAGTCGGGAAAATTAACACGTAGTTTTATTACACCAACACACTCTCTCTCTCCGACTCTCGCTGTCTCTTACTTCTACGAACACACAGACACACAAATACACACACTCACAAACACACGGTCACCTACTTACACCTACCTGCTAACGACTGTCTACAACCCAAACAGTTACTCCTTTGATAACAAACCACGCTTTCATTTACCTATTTATCTATCTATTTTATTAAGCTGGTATGGTAACTTTGTGAACAGTATCTTTTCCAGTCAATGGAGGGTGTAGTTGTCATCGGCTTGTTGCATTGTGCTGTCGTGTCGTGCCGTGCTGTGTTATGTTGTATTATCAGTTCTAACAACAGATTTCTCAATGAAATCCGAGCTGCCCTCTCCGGGGACAGCGTGTCGCCACAGTGCAGCGCTACCTTTTTTTTTTCTGCCTGGATTTTTGGGCATAATTTTGCAACACTTTTCTTGCGTTAAAAAAAAAAAAGAAAAGAAAAAAAGTGCATGCTTAACACGGGACCTCGGTCTATCGTCTCATGCGAATGACGCACCTATAGGCACCACTCTAGGTCCAGTGGAGTGGGCGAAAATAAGGGCGAATGTATTTGTATTTGTATTTCTTTTTATCACAATAGATTTCTCTGTGTGAAATCGTAACGCGAATGCGCTACCACAACACCATCACTCAGGGTCTAGTGGAGGTGGAGGAGGAGTAAAAATACCCAGGTCGGTATATATGGGAGTAGAACCCGTGGCCACTCGCCCCTTCGTCAGACACATTACCACTGGGCCACCGCTGCAGCGTTACGGTGTGCGTCTCGAAATAATTGTCCGTGCTGGGTTATGGAGTTCTTAATCAATATGCTGTGCTTCTCAGCTTGTTTTTTTTCTTTCCTGCATTCTTTTGTGCTTCTCCGCTTTTTTTTCTTCTTTCCTATTGTCTTCTACTTTCAATTTTGGTTATTGATTGCTCACTCTATCTCTGTTTGTCTGTCTCTGTTGCCTTCTTGCCTTGAAATGGCCTCTTTGCGAGCGGCTGGGCTATGAGTGGAATGATTTGATCTGGTCTCATTTATGTTTTTTTTAAAAAACATATTGATCAAAAAGACATCATTGCTGTAATTTAGCTCCCACCTCACAGTATAAAGTGCGCGCGTAAGCGCGCGCGCACACACACACACACACACACACACACACACACCTAGCCACACACACACAAATATTTACACACACGTAAACACGATGTTTTTAAATTCAAAAAAGAAAAAAATCCATCACTGAACTAGCACGTACTCTACTGTTTCATTCAACTCCCTAAGTAGGTTTTTTTTTTTGTTTGGGGTTGTTTCTTTGGGGTTTTTTTGGAGGGGGGCGGTGGGTTGTTGGGGTGGGGGTGGGGGAGGGGGGGGGTGAGACCCTCGGTTTTAAAACCCAGGAGTCAGTGAGGTCGTTGCGTCTGTGTGTCTCTGTGAAGAGTTCTTCCCGCTCTGTGATCATTGTCGGGCACCTGACCACCACACACCCTCATTACCCTGCACCACCCAAGGTTCTCCGTTCCACACGCCCCCCTCCCCACCTCCCTCCCTCCCCCTACGGACTTATAGTTCTGTTTATAAGTTCAAGGTCCTCTACCTCCTCTCCTGTCCAAGTTCCACCCACTGACTTGTCAAAGACCCTATAATTCTCTCAGACACACACACACACACACACACACACACTCAGATGGTCTTTAGTTATACTGAGACCGCGCTTCCACTCCACCCCCTCCTCTCCAAATCTTGAATATTTTCATATGTGCGGTCAGAGTAAGAGTGTGCCATTATTTTTGGTAGTAAAATTAATGTTGATTAAAAGTAAGGGAGACAAGAAAAGCATGCTCTTTTCCTCTCTCCCCCCCCCCCCCTTTTTTGTGTAGTGTTTAGCTTTACAGTTTCGGGTAAATTAGATGGTCTGTCGTAGTCTGTCAATCTATCGGTCTATCTCTCTTTCGTTGTTCCTCGCCTCCTGTGACATAACCAATTACATGGAAAAGGGTAAGGTAAAAAAGAGAGAAATATAATACAGAGAGAGAGAGAGAGAGAGAGAGGGGGGGGATGAGAGGGAGTAACATTTTTAGTTGCTCTCTCTCTCTCTCTCTCTCTCTCTCTCTCTATATATATATATATATATATATATGGATAACTTCTAAATGTGAGTTGGATGCAATATAATTCACAATATGTCAAGATTTCTTGTCAAAAAGTTCGGAAGAAGCCGGAAAGTAGTATTGATGTGCACCATACAGTCACTGGAGTTTCTCCCCTGTTTTTCACACACACACACACACACACACACACACACACACACACACACACACAAACTACTGAGAACGTTGCTTTGAACAACACTTGAAAGGATATATCCTCAAGTCGATAATAGTAGAGAGTAACAAATAGTAAAGAGTGGTAACTCTCTCCATCCACAAGGTACACAACTTCAAATCAGTGCTGCTTACGCTACGGATTCAGCTAGCACACACGTAAATAAAAGGTACATAATATACAGTAGAGAGAAAGAGAGAGGGACAGAAAGAGACAGAGAGAGAGAGAGATAGACAGATAGAGAGGGGAGGGAAGGAGAGAGGCAGATGCAGGGACAGACAGAGGAGATAGCTCTGAACAGAGAGGAGAGAGAAAGAGAGAGAAAGACGGGGAGGAGCAAAGTAGAAGTGAAAAACCCGGGGTGGCTGGGTGTGGGAGGTCAAAGCTGTATCTGTTGCGGTCAATAAAATTCAACACCTGCACTGACTTGCAGCCAAGCGAACTATCATCCCTGTATTCATAAGAAAAAAGAAAGGGGGGGAAGGAGGGGTGGGGGGCAGTACACGGTTACGTCTCACATAATTTCCTACGAGAAGTTTACGTTCTGCTATCAGACAACAAACAACAGGACAACGGGAAAGAAGAAGAAGAAGAGGAGGAAGAAGAAGAAAAAATAACAAAGCTTTGTTTATTTGTTATGATCCATTGAGAGACAAAAAACAACAACAAAAACAGCAACAAAAACAACAACAACCAAAAAGCAAAAAACCCAAACAAACAAAAAACAAAAACACAAAAAATCAGAAAAAAACAACCAAAAAGCACAAACAAAATAATGATAACAAATTGCTTCTCCCGAGTTATACTGTTTTGTTATTTATTCATTCATTCATCTTGGCTTTCTTAAATTTCTAACCATTTCATGTTACTGGTTATCTTTTCAAACATGATCATATTAGACATCCTTTCCCCTCGAAATATAATAATACACATTAAAAAGACATCGATCGTTAGCTCTTATAATTTTTTTTAAGGTATACTTGAATTCTATGCATTTATAAATTCAGGGAATTAACTGTTAGCTTATTAGAAAACCATGTGGCCCGTAAAGAGATATTGTATAATTTGTGGGAAACTTTTAATAATCTCAATAACTAAAAATATAAAAACTGTTTGTTTAACAAAAGTACACAACTACAATGAATTGCATATTTTTTTTTATCGATAAACGAGAAGAAAGTGAAACTTCATTTCACATGATACTTGCAGGCAACGAACGGCAGGTTTCATTGATTTCTTGACAAATAAACTATATCATCTGTGTAACATATGTGTCAGTTCCTGAAAAGTGTCAGGCCAAACTATACTTAACTAGTTAATGTCGGTCGATTTGAAATTAAAGTCTGTGTATGCGCGCGCATGTGTTTATGTTCGTGAGTGTGTGTGTATGTGTGTGTGTGAGTGCGCGAAACAGAATGAGAAAAAGAGACAGAGTGGAGAGAAGGAACAATTAGGCAAACAGACACACATGTACACGCACAGACTAAGATCGAGGGAGAAGAGAGAGAGAGAGAGAAGGGGGGGGGGAGAGAGAGACAGAGACAGAGAGAGACAGAGAGACAGAGTGAGAGAGAGAGAGAGGAAGAAGAACGAGACAGACAGCGAGATGGGGGTGGGATCGAGGGAGGTTGGAGCGGGGGTGGGGGGGATGGGGGGGAGCGGGGGCGGGGGCTGGTAGTGCGCGCGCTGGCATCTTTTTGGAACATGTGAACAGTCAATAAACGGAAGATCAGCTCGACGTATAATACTCATAGACTGAGCTTTAAGTGTTAATAATGCAAGGAAAACACTCGCATCTTCTTGCCCGAGTTGGACAGTTGCTCTCGCCTTACAGACAAGACGAGTTCGGGAAAAACCCACAGAAAGCGGAGGCAAAATGGAAGAGAAAGCTGGAAATAATGTGTGAAGGAAAGGCAAAAATCAGTACTTGCGCGACACGAAGAAGCTATATATCACATCCGTTTGAAACAGGAGAGAGGGGAGGAGAGAAAGGGAGTGGGGACGGGTGAATACGGATAGAGACAGAGAGTGAGAGAGAGAAGCAGACAGACAAGCAGACAAAACACACATTAAACAGAAACAGAAATCTTATCAAAGACGAAGACTCTGACTTTTTCACCTAACAGAAATATAACTGTAACCAACGCTCTCCTGCAAACCCTCACACACACACACACACACACACACACAAAGACTCGATTGTCCTTCTCGCCGAAAAATGACATCAACGCACGCCATCTACCGTCACGGTACAGTACAGTGGTGGCCCAGTGACAACGCGTCCGCCAAGGAAGCGAGGGGCTCTCTGCGCATGGGATCGAACCCCACAATCCCAAGAATGTTCTCATCCCATCCCCCCATCCCCAACTACACCTTGGGTGGTGGTCTGGACGCTAGCTATTCGGATGAGAAGGTAAACCAGGGTTTGTGTGCAGATTGTACTTAGTGCACGTAAAATAACCCACGACATCAAAATAGTTGTCCCTGATAAAAGTCGCGAGAAAAAAAACAAACCCACATCGGTAGAGAAACACACAGTCATGCACACACACACACACACACACACACACACACACACACACACACACACACACACACACACACACACACACACACACACACACACACACGCTTTGTATCATTTTCAATCAACACTTTCTACGCAGCGGGTAATATACGGCCCCTGCCACACTACAGGTTCGATTTATCTTACATCTTTCAATCCAGTTTTGTTCAAAATACTTTATTGTCTGCTTCAAGCAATTAGAATAGAAAATGTTCATTCCTTTCGCTAAATTGATTGTCAATAAATAATGCGAAATGATGATAAACGAATGAGTAAGTGACATCCTCCACACACACCTCCTTAATCACTACGCACACATCAATCATCATGTAAGAAGGAAAACATTCTGGTAAGAAAATATAACAGTCTAAGAGAGAAATGAAAAGAAAAAGAAGAAAAAACCCGGTACACGCTTCTGATTACTTTACTAGCGTATATTTCAATCATCATAAAAAAAGAAGAAAATATTCAGTAAGATACTATGAAATTTTAAGACACAAGAGAAATACGAATGCATCATCCATCTCTTTCACTTTGGAGGTGTCCGTTCTTTTTTTTTATAATCTCAATAGAATTGGTTTAAATAGAATTCAATAGAATTCAAGCTGTTTCTCTTGTTTCCAAAGTCTTCTCTTCTAACACTGACACTTTTCAACCGCGTCTTCCTTCCTCTCTTTACTGTTCTCCGAATGCCAATAACCCCCATCACCACAGCTGGCCCCTCCTCTCTCTTTCTGTGTGCCTATGGAAGAGTGAGAGAGAGAGAGAGAGAGGAGAGAGAGAGAGAGAGGAGAGAAAATGACACGTCTTTTCAGTCACTATTTGTTTCCCATCTGTCATTTATGGCAATATATCTAGCTACCTATCTATCTATAGTTTGAGCAAAACCACTCACAGACACACACACATACGCACACACAGTGTGACACACACACACACATTCTATAAACTTGAATGCACACATTTCTCACCCACAACTAGAGACAGAGAGACAGAGACAGACAGACAGACGGGGAGGGGGGGGGGGTGTGAAGAGAGACTGAGATGGGGGCAGGGGGGTAAGAAAAGCCTTTACAAGGTCTCCCTAACGTTCAGTTGCTGGGGAAAGCAGCACGGGGATTCAAACAGGGCTTTGTGTTTCGAGTGGCCAGAAAGGCGGATTGAGGGTTCAAAGCTCCCTCGGAACGCTGGCTGCATGGAGGGGCTGTAGGCCCCGCGGCCAGTCTTTTTTTTTTTCTTCTTTTTTTGTTTTGTTGTGTGTGTGTGTGTGTGTGTGTGGACAAGAGTCTAGTCTGTCTTCACCCCGATTCTCCATACTTGAGAAAGATTGGGATAGGAAAGACTGCGTGGCAAAGGAGAGAGAAGGGGAGAGCGAGAGAGAAATAGAGAGAGGTAGTGGTGGTGGGGGGGGGGGGAGGAT
>NC_134895.1:18938836-18948836 GCF_041734735.1 Babylonia areolata
CACACACAAACTCTCTCTCTCTCTCTCCTTCCCTCCCTCACACACATTCATCCTCTACATACAAGCAGAAAGAAGAAGAAAAAGAAGAAAGAAGAAAAAAAACCAGAACATTACCAGACATCCTCGAAGTCATAGTCGGGCATCTGGGCCACAGGCAGGGGCGCCCACAGGCCCAGGAAAAGAGGTAAAATCCACAGTGTGACGCCTGACCTTCCCCGCGCGGCCAGTGTAATGAAGGACTAGGCGCTCTGCTCAGCAGCAGGCGCCTGACGGAGCACGTCCAACAGAGCCGACCCCCGGAAAAAAGAAAACGGAGGAGGTGGTGGGTGACAGACAGCGGCAGCGATAGCGACTGCTGGCGTTTTGTTGAGTCTCGTGAGCTGCCAACAGCAGCAGCAGTGGAAGAAAAAAGAAACAATAAAAACAACACCGACTAACACATAATTTTTTCCGTCCTCAAGATTCTGATGATGTCCGTATCTCCCCTTTTTATCTCTGTGTGTGACTGGATTAGTAACGGATAGCACTCTCCACAATCTCTTCGGCAAGAGTCACAGAGTCCGTTTAATCCACCTGTAGGTACAACACACACTGTCGCGATCTTATGCGTGTAGATTACAGACTGTCGGAAGTATCTCAGCAATGTCACCACCACCACCACTGTACGTCAAGTACAAAAGCGACGCGTTGTCTTTGGTATCTGTGGCCAAGAGGAAACAGGTGGAAGGTTAGCCAAACTCTTTTTCCGAAGAGGACAATGAACCGCAGACAGCAGAGGAGATTAACGGTGACGCCTTAATCCTCCCGGCTAATCCCGGACACTGACGGTGGTCCACCAGGTATAGTGGTCACTGAATACTGAGGTCTCCACACTGAACACCGATTGTCTCCAGTAGCGAAAACAAACTAGCAAGGTACAAGCAGTGTACGATCCTTGTACGCATAAGTACAAATTGTGACTGCTTTTTTTCTTTTCTTTCTGTAACTGTCTGCTCCTTGTCAACAGCTTCAGGACCAGCGCTGACCTTTAGTGTTCCCGTGGTTCGCCGAAAGGCCAAGCGACTGTAGGGATAAGATCGATGCAGGCTGACAGACAGAGGCTGCACAAGACTACCCGGCACAATACCGCGGCGGTGACTTTGTACCACTGACTGTCGGGGGAATCACGCTGGCTCCTCGCCGTCACAACACTACTGCCGCAACTTGTCGCTGGGGGCGCGCCGACTGCAGGTTAGGTACCAACGGTCTCCTCAGCGCTGGCTGTACGTACTGCCTGTTCATCAGCCTCCACAAACACGTGAACCTACAACCACTGGTCCAAGTAAAGTTATTGTTCATCTGCTGGTATAGCGTCGACACAACCGTATGGAAGGATCCGATATACAAACAGTCGAATACAAACACGTGCACAGGCGTTCAACTGCCCTGTGACAATCACAGCCAACGTGCTAGTTGAGGTGAGAAAAGGCAAGTCCCGTGTCAACACCGTCTGAGTGGACAGGAGGCAGAGTTGTTAGCAGAGTAAGGCAAGAGACGACAGGTGTGGACAGAGCACTGAAGGTAGTCAGACCTCCAGACCTGAGGACTCTGTCTGTCACACACATTCACACACACAGGCACACGCACACACACCACTGACGGTCAGCTGAAGACGTGTGCGTAGATGACGGCGACAGGCACGGACAGACCCAGCGACAGACATCCACAGAGATCCACACAGACACAGGGCCAGTCAGTCAGCCTTGCTAATCGGAGTAAATCATAAGAAGACTCCGGACAAAAATCGATAATCACGGGAAACGAGCAGCATGGTTCTTCGCTGTACGGTAGACAGTCACAACACGGTCACTGGTCTGGTCATTAGCGAAGATCGGTCTCCAACAGCCGATGGACTTTTTTTTTTCTTTTTCTTTTTTGTGTGTGTTCAGTTGTTGGACACACACTGGAAAAGAAAAAGGTAGAAAAGAAGTAAAGAAAAACCCAAACTCCCCGCACACGCATGCAAGAAGCTCCACTGACACAAACCGACACCCAATCTGTTATCCTGGCTTGTTATAGGAGAGAGGCGAGGAGACAGGGAGCAGGCGGCAGTTGGTGGGTGTAGTTATATAGGTAGACGAGGTGAGGGGTGTTGGTGGCGGTGCTAGGTAGACAGCCACGTCCTGCAGCCATGCGAGGACTCGGACAACTCCCCACGCCGTGGCGGTACGGGGCCGGGGAGGGAGGGGGAGAGAGGGAGGTGGGGGGGGGGGGGGGCAGCCTGCCGGAGTGCCGCAGTTTGGGGCCTCGCCGTCACCGCCACCAGTCTTACCAATCAGTGGCGCGCGCCCTGCCCGGGGGGGCGGGACCAAGGGGGGGAGGGGGCAGGGCTCCCAACCCACACCGGCATACAGACAATCAGCTCCGCCGTTTCAAGACCCCCCACCCCACCTCCCCCACCTACCCCCACCTCCTCTGTGTGCGGGGGGTTTATGCTTTATGATACGTGGATGTGTTGCACCGTACGTTTCATATCACACGGGATTAGAGGCAATGGGTTGAACGAAAAAAACCGCCCTCCTTTCCCTTCTCGGAGGGGCCTGCACCACTCACACACAACGTGGGCTGTCTGCTGGCTAAGAGTTGAGCAGAGTGCCGGTGTGGCGATGCGAGCCGCGCCACGCTCACGGTGCAGCAGCAGTCAGTACACAAGTTGGGGCACCACACTGCACCCACCACTGTGAGTCCCACAGCTACAGCCCCGCAATACTGCCTCCTGTCATAACTGTGGTCTGCCAACACAGCACCACGCAGAGTGGGCCACGTCGATAAGACGAAGAAGCCGATGAGAGAGAGATGAAAGGAGACTTCACAATGCTTGGGTTACAAACAAAAGAAGAGCAAAGAAAAGTGGTACAAGTCAGAAAAAAGGGGAGCGAAAAACGGTTGGTGGTGGGAGGGGGGTAGAGATGAGACACAAAGAAATTACACCAGGAGGAGACTTGCAAACAGAAGACACCTAAGCTGCAGACGTAAGAAAAAATAAACTCTATCAGTGTTTGAAAAAAACAATAAACAAAATATAACAAAACAACCAAAAACCAAACAAAAACAATACACAACAATAAAGAACAACAAGCAGAAAAAAACCCCAAATAAAACAAAAAAAAACCTGCAACCCAAAATGTTATGAAAAAACTGACACACGCGATTTTAACAGATGACGAAGACGAGATTTCACACAAGAAATCGAATTTAATCTGATACTGCTATATCAATCAATTCTGATTCTGTGTCCTTTTTCTGGGTGCAGGGTGCGGAGGGAGAAGGGGGCATGCAAAGGAGATTTATTTGACTGAACATATGCACGAGGCTGCATTGTTAAAATAACTGCAAAAACTAAATCCGTTCTATTTTTCATTCACAAAAAGGTTTATTGAAAACCGGTTAACAAAAATCCAACGAAATAATGTGTCCGGCCCCACTATAGCAATCCATAATTAATAAAGTTTACATACTCATTTCATTTAGGCATTGATTTAAATAGAAACTGAAAGAGTTTTTGAATAAAACAGTTTAATAATTGTTTCGTTTCCTTTTTAAGTGCGTTTGTTGGTCTACTTTGTTTCTGTTCGTGTGTGTGTGTGCATGCAGGTGTGAGTCCGCTTCATACCGATTCAGCCAGTTGTGCTTGATGTTTCAGTGCTTATTGCTGGGTTGTATTTAAATGTCCTTGAACGAAGCAGTGAAATGTGTTTGAACCAACGAGCCTCGAATACACTACTGGTTTAAACAGTATCGTATTTGTTTCTGCCGCTTTTGTTTCTGTGTGTGTGTGTGTGTGTGTGCATGCGGGTGTTTCCACGCTTCCAATTCCACCATTATTGTTAATGTTTCTTTGTTGGAACCAGTTCTTTGCACATACCATTCGCTTCATTAGCTTTTTGCTTGATTGTGCTGAATTCTGTGCACTTACTTTTAATCTGAGTCCGGTTCATACCGATTCAGCTTGTTATGCTTGATGTTTCAGTGTTTATTGCTGCGTTGTATTTGTCCTTGAACGAAGCAGTGAAATGTGTTTGAACTGACCAACGAGCCCCGAATACACTATTGGTTTAAACAGTATCTTATCTGAAACAGGTCAATATACAACAGGACAACAAGAAAATCTTATATGAAGTCCTGTCCTGATACATGAACGTACTAAATATGTGACGGACACACTGTACAGTATGGCTGGCTGGCTCTGGCAGCAGTCTCAGGCTGTGTCTGCCAACTGCCGGATAGAAAACCGATCGGATGACGGATGACCTACAGCATCAGAAGGGGCAGTGGGTCACTTCTACAGAAATGCTGTGCAGCTTCTGCAACAGTTTGTCGGCTTTCACGGGAGCAGAAACAATCGTCTGCCTCGTCTGTCTGGCTTAGTGTGCTGGAGGTGGGGTTTCTGTCTGTCTGTGGGATACTTGTGACTGGAAGAATCCGGAAAATGCATATTACAACGTTGGCTGTGTGTGTGTGTGTGTGTGTGTGTGTGTGTGTGTGTGTGTGTGTGTGTGTGTGTGTGTTCTTGTTGTTGTTTGTGTGTGTTTATGTGTGAAAGAGAGGGAGGGAGAGATAACGATAACAATAACGATAACGATGTTTTATTCAAGAAAGGCCGTGGCCCCATTTGAAGGGGGTACACATGAATAGGAAACATTTTAGAAAAGGGAGAGAGAGAGAGAGAGAGAGAGAGAGAGAGAGAGAGAGAGATTGGGAGAGAAACAGATGCAAAAAGAGGGATGTAAATAGGTTTTGACACGTCAATTTAAATAAATAACACATTTCGGAGATGCAAATAAGTTTTGACACACCAATTTAAATAAATAACACATTTCCATTTCTGTATATTCAATCTATCTATCTATTTATCTAGCTATCTATCTAAATGATTTGAGATCTGTATCGGTCAATTCTCAAGTAAGCATGTAAACGATAAAAAGTCTTCATTAAGAGATGAAGAATCACACACACACACACACACACACACACACAAAGAGAGAAAGAACAACTTTAGAAAACAGCCTTCTTGTCTCATACACTTACAGGCAACCCCCTCCATCACTCCTGCCCCCCCCCCCCCCCCCCCCCCCCCCCCCCCCCCCCCACCCCCACACTGTCTTAAAACCTGCCTCTTACATCCTAGCTCCTCCCCTCTCTCCCGCTCCTCTCCCTTTCCGTCTATAGTTTTATCCAGCTTTCTGTCTGCTTTCTGTCTGCATGCATTTAGTTTATAGGTTTCGTCTTCCATCCCTCTGATTCACAGGTTCGCTTGTATGAGAAAACGCTTTGAGAAATACTTTTCTTCTCTTTTTTTTCTTTTTCCTATTGCACACACACACACACACACACACACACACACACGCATACACACACTGACACTGTGGCAATACATATTAAAAAACAAAAACAAAATACATACATACATACATCGTATACAGTCATACATACATACAAACAAGAGCATAGATAGAAGACTGCCAGCAAGCGAGCAAGCAAGCGAGCAAGCAAGCAAGCGAGCAACTCAGCAATCACTCCCTTCGTTTAGCACGAACTATCTACCACGTGTGGGGGTTTCTTATCCACCACCACCCCAACCCCCGTACCGCCTCCCTGTAAAACGGCACTGCTGCACTCACGATCAGCGGTTGGCACTCTCCCCCACGCCATGAATCTTGTCTGTCACACACACACACAGGAGAGAGGGGTATGGGGGAGTAGGGGGAGGAGAAGAAAGGGGAGGTAAAGGGGGCGGTGAGAAAGCGGTAGTGGGTGGAGTCGCAGCAGTGCTGGAGGGAAACCAAGGAAGATAAGTTTGAGAAGTGAAGGGGGGTGGAGTGATAATATAGGTTGGTAGAAGGTAAAGGAGATGAGGTGGTGAAGGTGGTGGTGGTGGTGGCGGGAATGTCAGGGGCGGGTGGATTGGGGGAGGAGGGGATAGGGCGGGGAGGTGGGATGACAAAAAGGAAGGTACAGGGCAATGGGTGCTAATGGTGTGAATGTTGTTTCTCTCTTATCTTTAATTGATGAATTGAAGCGTGTGGGGTTGTTCAGTGTCGTTGTTGAATTATTGTTTTGTTTTGTTTTGTTTTCTTTCTTTTGTTTAGTTACTTAAGGGCTTTTTTGGTGTGTGTGTGTGTATGTGGCTTTTTCAAGGGAAAGTTCGTGCTATTGAACTAACTGAGAATGATTGATCTCATCAGGGTGGAGTTTCTTTGGGTGATATGCGAACACTGCGGTGGGGTTGGAAATTGAAGCGCACACACACACACACACACACACGCGCGCGCTCGCGCGCGCAAAGAGAGAGAAAGAGAGAGAGATATGATGATGATGGTCAAGCTTTAGGGCACCTCGTGTCATTAGCTAGACCCACCCCTTCCCCGCCACCCACCGCCTCCACTTTCCACTTTTTTCTTTGATTTTGATTTTTTTAAAATATAAAGTTTATTTCGTAACAACATACACAAGTATGATTATACCCAATTCACCATTAACATGATCACGCTCGAACACCGGTCCCCGCCTTGCATGTGGGGAGGTATGGGTAATTGCGAACGATCCAGTCGAAGCGACCAGCTCAACGTGTGCACTGTAACGATAACATGTATTATAGTCAAACGCAGTTCTTTTGATTTTGAAGGCTTTCTCCGACTGGTGAACAAGAAAAAGTTCGTTTGCTCATTCTTTTCACCGTTGTGTCGACGTTTGAAATAGCAAGGGTGCCTGAGGGTAAATGCGAATGGGGGAAGTCTAATTGCGAACGATGACTTCGGGTACACGTTGACAATATAAAACAGAAGCAGGTCTTTGACTCATTAGACATAACATATTATTGGAACATCGCACCAGATGTTGTAGTGTTGGTTTTGATCACACATGCACACAGACACACAAAGTGACATTTAAGCACACATACTCCACACCGCACACAAACGCAACCTTTTGAGAGTGCTCAGTAACTGTGCAGAATCGTTCGCAAATAGACTCACGTCAAAATATCCTATGGTCTAATTGCAAACGACACTATTTTGCAGATTCTTGTCAAAATTGACGTACTGATCTATCACCAGTATGCTTTCTTAAATTCTACCGGCACTGGTAATGCGCATTCAACATATCCGATCAAATCAACTACTTCAAACTGTGCCAAATTTCGAGTCCTACAACTTGCTTCCCTTGATTTTAGGATTTTGAGAGCACGTTTGTTGGTCGGCAGTAGTGCGCGAAGAGAAGAAAGAGCGCAGAAATAGCCGAAGACAGCTGATGTTTGACTGGTTCTTGGAAATGGATATTCATTAGGGTATTAGGAAAAGGTCGAAGCAGACGTTAAATTGTGAAATGCAACCGTTAAAAACGCTTCGAAGTGAGGCGGTATACAAATCGATCGCAATTACCCATACCTACCCCATGTCATGAAAGACTGAAGAGTTGGCTTCAAACGCATGCGTGAAACACACACACACACACACACACACACACACACACACATACATATACACACTCTCTCTCGTTTGCTTAAAATGCGCGCGCGCGCGAGAAAAAGGAAAAAAAAAAAGACAGACAGACAGACAGCGATAGACAGAGATGACAGACAAAGATCGAGACAAAGGGACAGTCGGAGCAACAGCCATAATAATTATGTATACGACTGTGTTCACGCTGGATCTTGAAAAAACAACAACAACAACACACACACACACACACACATATATATATATAATCATTATTATGTATATCATGTATATACATGCGTCAGACATGCCATAGGCCTATAATAATCAGGGCTTGCCCTGTGTTGTTCATTTTTGTAACCATTCCCCACTCCTCCACCCTGTTGATGTTAACAGTTAGCGCTCAGTCAATAACAGCATAAAAATAAAAACAATAAAAAAAAAGCACATAATTTGAACAAAAATCTGACCGACACGAAAGAAATTCCACATCTTTTAATGAAGAGTGTGTTATTAAGTGAAGTCTAAAATACCATACTGGTAAACTGAACACGAACTTAATGGCTTCGATTCTGAACCGACGATGATGATTCACTTTCAAACCCCCTAAACTTCGAATGCCAAGTTGCAACGAATAATTCAAACGAACTGAAGTCCATTTCAAAATAGCAAGTTATTATTAATTTAACATGATCACTTCAACAAAGAAAGCTTCTTATCTTACCTTAATTCTCCGTTCCGTTCCTCAGTTAACTAATCAAATAACACAAGCAGATTGCTGTCAGGTTCCAGTCAGGAAAAAACAAAAATTGTCGTCTGCCGGATTTAAAATTAGCTCCCTTCGTTCCCCGATCGCTCCCCGGTCATTCGATTTCCGCTACTTTTTCCAAGATAACAACAACAACAACAATAGAATTTTTTTTAAAATTCAGGTAACAATAATAATAATAATAATAATGATGATGATGATGATGATAAAGTAAATGTAATGACTGATTACGGTGATTATTTTAGGTTTACATGCACCACTGCTGATTATCAAGAGAAAAAAAGAAGAAAAAAAGAGAGAAAAGAGAGAAAAAAAAGAAAAAGTAAAAGGAAAAAAAAAGAAGTCGGGTCGACGCCAGTGAAATGAAAATCAAATACCTTTCTGGATCGTTCACTGTGTAGAGTGGACAAAAAGCACACTGCACTGACAAAGGCAAATCATATCTCCTTGTCAAGTGCATGTGTGTGCATGTGTGCGTGTGTGTGGTGTGTGTGTGTAAGACATGTGTAAGCGCGCGCGCGCGCGTGTGTGTGTGTGTGTGTGTGTAAGCCTGCGTGTGTCCGTCCGTGCGTGCGTGCGTGCATGTGGACTGCCCGCAGCCTCGCTTACTAATAATCCAGCAAAGACCGAATAGGTGTTATGTTTAACTGAAACAAACGAGCAAACTGCCTGTGACAGCGACAGGGACAAACACTGTCAGGTGTGGCCAGTCGCGCGCTCGTTGCAAAGTAGCTAGTCCACGTATGTACACACGCACGTGCGCGCGCGGCCGCTCGCTTTTCAAGCACGTGCACTTGGCCCGAGGGAAGAGAAGAGGAAGCGAGGACAGGAGAGTGGGAGGGGAGAGATTAGGGGTGTAGAGTTGGGGGGGTTTGCGTGAGGGGCGTGTGGACGGCGAGATGGGGCAGTTTCGCCCCGAGGCTATTTGTAAGTGTGTGTGTGTGTGTGTGTGTGTGTGTGTGTGTGTGTGTGTGTGTGCATTGTAATGTATAATTATGTGTGGGTGCAGTGTGTATGTGTGTTTAAGTGTGTGTGTAGTGTGTGTGTGTGTGAAGGAGATTGGGTGGATGAGTGCGTGTATGTGTGTACGTGTGCGTGTGTGTGTGGAGTGTAGTGTGTGTGTGTGTGTGTGTGTGTGTGTGTGTGTGTGTGTGTGTTTGGAGTGTAATGTGTGTATTGTGTGTTTGGAGTGTAATATGCGTGTGTGTGTGTGTGTGTGTGTGTTTGGAGTGAAATGTGTGTGTGTGTGTGTGTGTGTGTGTGTGTGTGAATGTTTGGAGTGTAATGTGTGTGTGTGCGCGCGCGCGCGTGTGTGTGTTTGTGTGCGCGCGCGTATGTGTGTGTGTGAGCGTGTGTGTGTGTGCAGAGGAGGCGGCAATTGTCGTCAGGCAGTGAATCTCGGCTGCCAAGCCGTTGTGCAACTGGCAGCGGCAGGAAGGAAACAATAGAGCTGACACTAATTGTGCTGCTTGCCAATCGATGTGTGTTGTAGTTAGCCGACAGCAGTTTGCTTCTCCCCGCACTCTTTTCCCTTCTTACATTCCCCCCTCCCCACTTCCTTCCTTCATAACTTTCCATTTACACTTTAGTAGCTGTTTTCCTCCCCACTCCCTCATTTTTTCCCCTTCCTTCCTTCCTTCCTTCCTTCCTTTCAACTCTTGCATCTTCCATATCCCCTCTCCCTCTCTCTCTGTTTGCGTGTTTGTCTTTTGGTTTTGTTTCTGTTTTGTGTCACCGCCCCCCCCCCCGCCACCTC
>NC_134895.1:18953836-18961336 GCF_041734735.1 Babylonia areolata
TCGCCTTGTAATTAATAAGTCGATGGGCGCAATAGCCGAGTGGTTAAAGCGTTGGACTATCAATCTGAGAGGTCCCGGGTTCGAATCTCGGTAACGGCGCTTGGTGGGTAAAGGGTGGAGATTTTTCCGATCTCCCAAGTAAACATAATTATGTGCAGACCTGCTTGTGCCTGAACCCCCTTCGTGTGTATACGCAAGCAGAATATCAAATACGCACTTATCCTGTAATCCATGTCAGCGTTCGGTGGGTTATGGAAACAAGAATAATTATACCCAGCATGAACACACCCGAAAAAGGGTATGGCTGACTATATGGCGGCGTAAAAACGGTCATACACACTCGTGCACATACAAGTGAACGTGGGAAATGCAGCCCACGAAAGAAGAAGAAGAGAAGAAGAAGAAGAAAAAGAAGAAGAAGAAGAAACAGTGAACCAACGAGAAGAAGAAGAAGAGCAGGGTACTCCAAAACAACATCAGTTTCTAATCGAGTCACAGAGTTGATATTTAAAAGTATTCTTTAAGAAAATTTGAGTCATAAATTCTACACTGTAACCTAATGCACTGCAATATTTGACACACCGCGTCTACATTTTTTTTTTCAGTATCCGAAGAGAGAGAGAGAGACAGAGACAGACAGACAGACAGCCACACACACAGACCCACAGACACACACACACACACAATGTGACACAGAAACAGAGAGACAGAGAGAGAGAGAGGGGGAGACAGAAAGAAACAGAGACAGAGGCATAGACAGGCAGACAGACAGATAGACAGACATATCCCCTCTCCGTCCCGCCCCCTCACCCCCTCCTAATCGCCCCCCCCCCCCAGCCCCCAGCCCCCTCACCTAAAAACTGGGCAAGAATTAAGTGCGAGCATTACAGGTCTGAAACAATTAAGGAGGCTGAGCGTTTTCCAGCCTTTGGGCCCTCTCTTGTTCCTTCCTTTTTATTTCCTTGTTAGTGTCTTTCTTTCTTCGCTCCTCCATGCATCAATTTATTCCGCTACACTGAACAACAACAGCAGAGAGAAGGAAGGGGTTGGGTTGGGGGGGGGGGGGACAGGATGAGAGGAGGAGTGGGGGGCAATGGAGAGGAGGGGAAGGGGGGAGAGGAGGGGAGGGGAGGAAGAGTTTAGGAAGGGGGGAGGGGCTGAAGGACAAGTGCAGGTAAACACTACTTTGCCCATTTTGAACCTTACTTAACAAAGACGCCTAACTTTGGTTAAAATCAACAACAAAATCATAATAAAGAGAGAGAGACAGAGAGAGAGAGAGAGAGAGACAATGGGGGTGGTGGAGGTGGGGTGGGGTGGGGGGAAAGTGGAGGTGCGCGAGAGATAAATTAGTTTAATTATGTATTTATTTCGTTACTTTTTGTTGTTGTGAGATAAATTAGTTTAATTATGTATTTATTTCGTTACTTTTTGTTGTTGCTGTTTTTTTTTTTTTTTTTTTTTTTTGTCCGTTTTGTTTTCTTTCCCTTGATTCTCTTTGCGTCCTTCTTTCTTTCTTTCTTTGTCTCTGTTGTGTGTGTCTTTTGTTGTTGGTGTATTCTTATTATTCCTGACTTTCTCCGTGTCTGGGAAACCTGCTGATTTAATTCCACACCACTAACTCTTCCCCCGCCAACAGCAATGGCAGACGAAGACTTTAACACGTATTTTACAACCAGTTTTGTGCCTTGATGCAAATATCTATCTACGTGGAGTGATGGCCTAGAGGTAACGCGTCCGCCTAGGAAGCGAGAGAATCTGAGCGCGCTGGTTCGAATCACGGCTCAGCTGCCGATATTTTCTCCCCCTCCACTAGACCTTGAGTGGTGGTCTGGACGCTAGTCATTCAGATGAGACGATAAACCGAGGTGCCGTGTGCAGTATGCACTTAGCGTACGTAAAATAATCCACGGCAACAAAAGGTTTGTTCCTGGCAAAATTCTGTAGAAAAATCCACTTCGATAGGAAAAACAAAACAAAACAAACAAACAAACAACCAAAAAAAACTGCAAGCAGGAAAAAATACAAAATTATGGATGGCGCTGTAGTGTAGCGACGCGGTCTCCCTGGGGAGAGCAGCCCGAATTTCACACAGAGAAATTTGTTGTGATAAAAAGAAATACAAATACAAATATCTATCTATCTACCCACATATATTTGTATATATGCATATATCAATGAGAGCGAGCGAGCGAGCGAGAGAGCGAGAGACAGAGAGACAGAGAGACAGACAAGCGGTGTGCATTATCATCATTTTCGTTTTGTGCATCAGTGTTATCCCCTGAGCTAGGCTACGAAGCAGAACATTTAGGAACACTGCAACTTGTTTGTTGAACTTTTGAAATTAAGAGTGATATAATTATATACGTATTGTATATATTCATATATATCTTACATATGTATGTGATAAAATTGCTAATATATATATATATATATATGAAATAATAAAATTGATTTACATCTACATATCAAAATATTTTAACAACCAATGCAGGCTTAATCGGTACACCAGGGGAAAAAAAATCAATATAGGCTAAACATTTTTTTTCTATAGAAATTCGGTTTTGCAATTCATTCACATCTCGGAAATATTTGAATATTATGTTTGACTAATCTGGCATCAACTGACTCTTGTTCGATATTGCAGTTCTCTCTCTCTCTCTCTGTGCGGGTGTGTTTCATTTTTTGTTGTTGTCAGTAACAGTTTAATGTTGGTAATGTGAGTGAATGTGCATCACGTTTTTTTTAAATTTTTTAATTCTTATTATATTTCTTAATTTTTTAAGCTGACATATAATGAGACTTGACTTGGGGGTTACACAGTGTCTATCTCATTATCGCATCTTTAATTAATTGCATCCACGAGGGGATGTTTCGGGGGCTTACGTAAATGGTTTACGAAGGAGGAGAAGGAAGAGGAGGAGGAGGAGGAAGAAGAAGAAGAAGAAGAAGATGAAGAAAAAAGAAAAAGTGCGTATGCGTGCGTGTGTGTGGGAATATCAAGTTTTGTTGCGACTTTGTGTTTCAGTTTCTTTTCTTTGTATTAAAAGATCTGGTCTGATTTTCATTTTACTTTATCTATATATCCTTTAAGGGGCGGGGGGTGGGGGGTGGGGGGTGAGGGAGGGTGGAGGTGGGGGGGGGGGGTTGCGCCTCGTACTGAATGTCTTGTTTTGTGTAAAGTCCACCATGAATATAATTATTTCCAAAACATGAGAAATACATTAAACATTTACGACGTACACTCAATTTACCCCTCTGTAAAAACATCGAAAGAAAGAAAGAAAAAAAAAGAAAAGAAGAAGAAGAAAAAAAAGAAAGAAATGCAAGCAACACCCTCCCCCACCCCTCACCCCTCCCTTCTCCCGTCATATCTCGCGAGAAACTTCGAACATCCGGAGGGCAGCCTTCGTACGAAAACATACGTGTCTCCAGTGGTGAGTATTATGGTTAAAAGTCTCCACCCAGGTGAACTCGGAGACCCCCTCCCACCCTCCCCCCCAGCCCCCAACCCCCTCCCTCCTCCCTACCCCGCCCCCCTCCCCCGTGCCCCCCCGCGATTTACTCCCTTCCCATAAAGCGGTTAGAAACGAACTGAAGCTGAAGAGTTGAGACGGAAGAGGCGTTTTCAATGTGCCTGCATGTGTCGTGTTGTCTCCGCAAACACACGCGGGTCTATATCGGTATTTTAATTGTTTTTTCTCTCGCGCCGCCACCACCACCACCACCCCCACCCTCTCCTTCTTCTCCTTGCCTCTCTGCTTCTGCCCCGCACGCACGCACGCGCCACTGTGTGTGTGTGTGTGTGTGTGTGTGTGTGTGTGTGTGTGTGTGTGTGTGTGTGTGTGTGTTGAAGATCGGGGATTGACAGAACTCTGCCAGATGGGACCCGACTGTCTGCCTGCCTGCATCGTCCGGGAGTACTGATTCTTTAATGAACTTAATTATATATAAAAGCGTGTGGGGTGGGGTGGGGATGAGGGCGTTGGAGGGAGTGTGTGGAGTGTATGCCCTGTCCGTGCGTACGTATGCATGCATGGATGTGTGTGTGTGTGTGTGTGTGTGTGTGTGTGTGTGTGTGCGCGCGCGCGCGCGTGTGTGCACGCGAGTGCGTATCACACGTATATATGTTGAATTGCCGCGTGTTCGTTTACTCGTCTAAGCATGCGCGTATGTCTGCTTTTAAACTCATACATGCGCATCTTTGTGTACGTACCCAAAAAACTGCAAAGTAGACGGCTGAGCGTGTACACGTGCGTGCGTGCACAGATGTAGAGGAAAAAATCGCATCAGCAACAGAGAGGTTACTGCACTAGCGAGGCAAAACAACCCCCCACCCCACCTTCTCCATCCTCCAAAAAGTGAAGCTGATGATCTGAAATAACGTCACCAGAGAGAAACAGAGAGAGAGAGACAGAGAGAGACAGAGGGAAGAAGAAGAAGAAGAAGAAAAAATACGGCAGAAGGGATCCGAAAAAAAGGTAAGGGGGATCAAGGGAAAAGGGCATCTGAAAGATGTCACACAGAAGGAACGGTGGAACAACGTGATTCACTTTCTTGTACCTGTTGTGTCTCTTCACCCCCCTTCCTCCGTTGATCTTTTTAATATTTTTTTTTTATACCACAATATATTACCAACGCACGATATGCACCATTTTGTCTCTTTCTCTTTCGTTCGTCTGGTGACGATATACTCCGTAAGTATAACCATCGTCAGTTTATACAAACCATTCTTATACATATATATATATGTATATGTATATCGCAAGATAAAAAGTATATATATATATATATATATATATATATATATATATATATACTTTTTATCTTGCGACTTTTTTCTTCTGTCAATCAGGAGTACTGCTATTCTTTGAAATCAATTAATACCCCGCGGACTACCTTCTTTTTCTGTTCTCACCCACCTTTACCTGTCAAATTCTGCAGGAATTTTTTCAGCTATTATAACTCGACTTTTTTTTTTCTTCTCCTAATCGTCCCCCCTCCTCCATCTGGATTTTCCACTTTCTTCGTCGGCAAGCCAGAGAAACAGACAGGTGTCTAAATCAACGGAGAATTTTGCAAATTTATTGATGGACCCTCAAAAACCCTTTCCAGACACGCATACACACACACGCATACGCGCCCGCGCACAAAATGCACCCAAACCCTGAGGCTGTTCAATGTTTATTCTGCCACTGCGAAAACCACCCGTTCCCCCTCATAATAACAACACGGGTGCATTCATCGCCGGGTATTTTGGCCTCATTCCACCCGAAGTGTGGCGACACAGGCTCCCCTCATTTATTTATTCTGCAGGAGAGAAACGCAGACAGACCTGGGGGAAAGTCTCCTGTCAAACAGTCCATCAGTCGTCTGACTCAACCATCCAAAAGGCTTGGGAAGATTTATCCACACAGGTGGATATACAAACACACATACATACACGTGAGCGTGTGCCTGGGCGCGCGCGCACGCACGCACGCACATACGCACGCGAACAGTTCCCCTCCTCCTCCACCAAGTCCCTGTGGCCACGTTAAGTGATGTCGGTTCGTTTTCATTACTCAAAATTGTCATCAATCGTTATATGAAAAAACACACAACAACAACAGTTTTTGCATAAGCACCAGTAAAGATCATTACTTCAACTACTGCTGCTGCTATCGATGATAATGATGATGAAGATAAGATATAACCCACCCCCCTCCGCTCCTCCTCCCCCCCCACCCTCCCCCCCAAAAAAAGAAGAAATGGGGTGGGATGAAAATCAGATGAGAAGGTAGTAGTAGGGAGGGCACCACAACTGCTACTACTACTACTATCGATGATAATGATGATGATAAGACGTAACCTACCACCTCCCCTCCCCCCTAAGAAAAGAAGAAGAAAAAGATGAGAATGTAGTAGTGGGGATAGGGGGGGGATAACAAGGGTTAAATGTGTGTGTGTGTGTGTGTGTGTGTGTGTGTGTGTGTGTGTGTGTGTGTGTGTGTGTGTGTGTGTCTGTGTGTGTGTGTGTCTGTGTGACAGAGAGAAACAGAGAGAGAGAGAGAGACAGAGACGGAGACAGAGAAAACAACAGACAGACAGAGACAGTGAGACAGACAGACATACAACATGCAGAGACTAGAGCAGGGGTGGTGGTGGTGGTGGTGGTGGTGGCATGTTCCAGGTTTCTCGGCCTATTCCCCCTGAAGAACGCCCTTCACGAAAAGACAGGTGCGAGGCACACTACGCTGCAGAGGCCTATCCTTCCTTCCTTTCCAAAAAACACCACCTACCCCACCCCACCTCCATAGTCCTCCCTTTAGAAAGGTGTGTGTGTGTGTGTGTGTGTGTGTGTGTGTGTGTAGGGGTGTGGGGTTGTGGGGGCGGGTGGTTCAGGCGGCACGGTTTTAATCCATGTCTCCTCCCCCTCCCCCCAAAAAACAACAACAACAACAACAACAACAACAACCAACAACCAAAAACACATCAGATGATTACGGGGTTTGGTGGACGAACAATCTGGTATATACCGCGCAGCATCCTGTGTAAGATGGGATAATTTCAAATTGGCCTGATTATCATGTGGACAATTTTAGCCTCGATTTCTTCTTCTTCTTCTTCTTCTCCCTCCCCCTCTTCCTCCTCTTTCCCCTTCTTTTTCTTCTTCTTTGCTCTCCTTTTCTTCTTCTTTATCTGTAGGCTGCAAAACTCCAGTCACTTCTTTTCTACGACTGTGATTTTTTTACGTGGATGATCACTTTCAGTATTGCCGTTTAGGCAGCCGCACTCTGTATTAATGAACAATAGGCATACTGTATAGGCGTGTTTTTTCCCCTCTCTTTGTTCGCTTTTTTTTTTTTCTTTTTTTTTTTTTCTCGCAACCCATAGCGTTTCGGTTCTTTGAAGTGCATACTTGATTCTGTGCATTGCGTGTGGACGGGAATGTGATTAGTAGTAATAATAATGATATCAATAACAATATTAATGATACTACTACTACTACTACTACTACTACTACTACTAGAAAAAGAAGAAGAAGAAGAAGAAGTGGTCTACATCGTGCACTCCTCCAGTGCAGTTTAGGACCGCGACTGCACACGCACAAGCAGATCTGAGCGCGGCATCGAACAGGAAAAAATGCAAAAAAAAAAAAAAAAAAAAAAAAAAAAATCTCCACTTCCCTTATTGCCAGCCCGTTATTTCCCCCCGTCAGTTTCTGGCTGCGATCATATTTATTCAGAACAGTTTTCTTTTCCTCCCCGTGTGTGTCTGTTTATTTCTCTTCCTTTCTTTCCTCTCCTCCTCGTCATCACCACTCTCTCTCTCTCTTTCTTTCTCTCTCTCATATATGTACACACACACACACACACACACACACACACACACACACACACACACATATATATATATACATGTGTGTGTGTGTGTGTGTGTGTGTGTGTGTGTGTGTGTGTGTGTGTGTGTGTGAGCGCATCTGTTTTTCCGATTCCACCGGTTCAACTCCACCGAAAA
>NC_134895.1:18966336-18968836 GCF_041734735.1 Babylonia areolata
ATTCCAAATCAGTACTTTATGCTCTAGAATTATTTAGCCTTAAAACAAGAGCTGACTTAGTTATTGAGGGAAATCATTTGGTACATTGTTTCAGGATTAAAGGGACTGAGGTCAGTTTTTGTTGGTGCCTTCTCATGTGGGCATTCATGGCAATGAAACTGCTGATAAAGTAGCCAAATGAAGAGCACAAGATTCAGAAAAATCGACAAAAATACATGTCCGTCCTTCCGTAAAAGAGGCATACATTCTGTTAGAAAAAATCAGCATTGGGTCGATTTCATAACCGATAGAAGGAAAAGTTTTTAAACATAAAGGGACATTATTCCCCGAGAATATTATTAAAGAAAAGATACCGAATCCATCGGCTTGCTATACAAGATTAATAACCTCTACTTTCTTCCGTATAAAACTTGATGCGCTGAAGACAAAGTATAGTAAAAATGTTACATGCACCTGTGGTAAGCAGTTCAGCTTGCATCATTATTTGTTTCACTGTCAGAAGTTACGTACTTTCTTGCCCAAGTATTTCAAAGAGAATAAGTATTCTGCAGATGATTTCTGGAAAGTTATTTCCGACGAGGTTGTTATGGTCGAACTTTCACAGGCATTAGTTCATAGCCCTAAAAGAAAGAGAGAGAGAAACAGAGAGACAGAGAATCGGCAAACAAACAAGAAGCGGGAAATGACAGAGCGATAAACACATCGAAAAGGAGATGAACAGACAGACAGACAGACAGACAGACAAACTGAAAGATCCGGAGTTTATCAAGGACAAACCAACGAAGTTCCATTTTTACAATCTCTTTACCGAAAGCCTAACGAACGACGGCTGTCATGAGCACGGTCTCTTATCTCATTAGGCAGTGAGAAGGCTAGCAGGTGCCATTATCTTCTTACTATAAATCTACCCCAATCGCGGAACCGTCGACCTCGGCTGGGGAGAAAGAAAATAGAAAAACATTAAGTGAAATGAAACAGAACAGAACAGAATAGAACAGAATAGAATAAAATAGAACAGAACGAAACAGAAAAGAACCGATTGTTGTAGAACAGACTGAATTACAAGTCACATAATATCATTTCTCTCAAGCAGTCTCTCTCTCTCCCCCCCCCCTCCCCTGAACAGAATAGAAAGGAACATAACAGAACGGAATACTATAGAATACAAAAATCAAAATACAAATCACACAATATCATTTCTCTCAACAAGGCTCCCCTCTCCCCCACCTCTCTCTCTCTCTCTCTCTCACATCCTTTCTTTCTTTTCTCTTTCTCATACTTCCATATCTTTTACTCCACCCCTGTCTCTCTCCCTCCCAATCTGTCAGTCCTCCCTCTCTCTTTTCTCTTGATCTTCACTTTCTTTTAGCGGCCACCCATCTTTTCCATCTCCCTCAGTCCCTCTCTTTTACATCCTCTCTCTCTCTCTCTCTTCCTTTCTGTCTGTTCCGAGACGTCTGCGGTGATCGATGATGAACTCTCTCTCTCTCTCTCTTTCTCTCTCTCTCTCCCCTCCCCACACACACAGAGACACAGACACACACACAGAGACACAAACGCACACACACACACAGAAATAGTTAGAGACACCCACAAACACCGCTCACCCCTACCCCGTCCTCCACATTAAACACCGCCAATATATTATCCACCCCACCAACATTTAAAAAAAAGAAGATAAAAACAACAACAAAAACACTCTTAAATCCTGTAATCCCTATATCTGACAAGAGCATTAACATAACAACATGAAAACCGAACTCAAACCACGGAAGCCGATCCCGATGAAGTCTTTATCACGGCCTCGCCATCTTGGGCACTCATCAGTCCGGGCAATCTATACCATGTACGGGCTGAGGGACAGACAGACAGAAAGAAAGGAAAGAAAGAAAGAAAGAGAAAAAGAAAGGAGGAAACAAAGAAAACAGAACTAGGTGACAACAACAGGGCAACTCTTTCACTCTACTGTGCGATCCTCAGCTGTGCAGATTTGGGATCTTCGCAAAAAAAGAAAAAAAAAAAAGAAAAAAAAAAAGAAAAAACATTATTCCACTTATGGAAAAAAACAAAAAAGAAACAAAACAGACCACAGACAACACCTGCAGTGTTTGGACCCTTAGCTTTGGTTCTGAACAGGGCTCGAATTACGTTCGACGTGTTCCTTTATTAGAACGGAAATATATCAGGGCAGAATAAAAATGACATAAATAGTAAAGGAAGACTGGAGGAAGGAAGGAAGGAAGGAAGGAAGGAAAGAAAGAAGCAAGAAAATACAGACAGAAAGAAAGAATACTCAAGAAGTGCACACAGTCTGTATTCTCTCTCTTCTCTCTCTCTCTCTCTCGCTCTTAACACCAATCTGTCTTTGCACACAAAACTGATAACAGGCTAAGTTCTGTATCAAAAGATGGATTGCAACTTCTCGGACGATTCTAAGCAGCCTAGATTGCTTTTATACGGCAGGTCATTAAAAAGAAAGAAAGAAAGATAAAAAAAAAAC
>NC_134895.1:18973836-18976336 GCF_041734735.1 Babylonia areolata
GATACGTTGTGCCGTCGTCAGCAGACCTTATCGGTGGACAAACATGGTGACTTCAGAGCCCAGAAAGTCCCAAAGCACTCAAGCGATTGCAGGCAATGTGATAGCATGGAACGCCAACAGGCAGGGTATGCAGGGGCTGACGTGATGTGCTTCATACATCTTTTAACTTCGCACTGTTATCATCGTTGATCTGTTTCTTTGGTGAATCAGAAGCCTTACTCTAGTTGCGTACAGACCAGCTGCTTGCATAACTAGTTATATTATGGGTGATGAAAAACACATGAAAAAAAGCCCACGCGAACACACACACACACACACACACACACACACACACACACAGAGCAAAAGCAAAACGCACGGAAAAGCAAAAAAACCTAATATATTCAAGCATATGAACCCAGGAACCCCCCCCCCCGCCCCCCACACCCCAACACTCCCCCTCCCCCTAAAAAAAAGAAGAAAACCCCAACCAAACAAAAATATACAATAACAACAAAAAACAAAAACAAAAAAACCGACCAAACTGCATTCATTTAGCAATCCAAAAACCCATAACAGTTGGCAAAAACAGCCCCGAAACCTCCCAAGTGCAACTCGCATTTCCTGGACGCTACACAAAATAGAATTCTATAAAAACCGCCTATAGATCAAGCAGGTCCAGGAAGACAGTGAAAACAACAACAACTGTTTTAGGAAAAAACAAAACAACAACAACAACAACAAAAACAAAACAATGAAGATGTAGGGATCCCGCTGAGCAGAAAAGGAGAAAAGTAATAACAAAATAACGAAACAGAAGAGATCAGGAAAAAAAAAAGAAAGGAAGAAAAAAGAAGAGAGACCCAAAAGAAAGCCGATAGACAAGAGAACATTTTCATCACATCATTTCCATAAAACGTGGCGAATAGTGTCTGCAACTTAAAGAGCTTCGAGCTTCCAATATCAGGTGAGAGTTGAGGTCAGTCGGTAAATGCCTTTGACAGACGATTCTTGATTAAAAAACAACAACAAACAAACAAACAACAAAAAAACAAAAACAAAAAAAAAAAAAAAAAAACCGCGCGCGCGCGCGTGTGTGTGTGTCTGTTTGTGTGTGTGTGATTTTCATAGTCGATTGAGCAGACCACTCATATTCTGCCCATATTTCAATCTCTAGTGCATGATTAAGAAAAACAACAACAACCCAACTCTACCACAAGGTGCAAAGATGAATTATTTATTAGATTCCGTTACCCCCAACTAACTGTTCCTTTTTGTGTTGTTGCCTGTTTTACTTCCTAGTTCTAATGCTTTCTTAAATTTGTTTTTCCTATCACCATTCGCTGTCAGCTTTGGGAAATCACAGAATGGAGATTTTGTTTCCTCCTGTGGAGACTGGGGACGCCGCTACATTGGAAAGTTATGTTTCCGAGTCAGGTTGGTAATCACAGGAGGTGGGAAAGGCGTGTGTGTGTGTGTGTGTGTGTGTGTGTGTAGGGGGGGGTGTTGGGGGAGGGATTTGCAGGTGATGAGGTGAGATGGGGGATGGCGTGGGATGGGGGCACTACCATCTCCGACCCACACCTGAGAACAGCGCTCATGGGACTTCCCCACCAGCAAGAACCCCTGCCCCCCACACACACACCGCCCCGCCCCCCCACCCCCCTCCAAAAAAAAGAAACCTTGACCTTAAAAAGAGCGACTGTGAGCGGCTCGTTAATCGTCAATACATCACTGCCACTGCCGGGTCAGCTGACCAACCTCACCCAGGAGACGACGAAACTCGAGTCGTGCCAGGCTCAACGAAGCCTTCACCAGAGGGAAGGATTCATTCAATGAGATGCCTGTGACAGTCCTTGAAGGCGTTAATTATGATGCTTTCCTGTGTCAGTCCCACCCCTTCCCCTCACTAAATAATGATGATGCTTTCCGGACCCCCCACGTCTCGCCTTCCACCTTCGCCACGCCCCGTTCCTCAACATCCCCTACAATGCTTTAATGCATCCTTGCAAAGCCATTTTAACTGTGACATATTTACACACGGATACACACACAATACATTATGTACATAACAGGTACAAGAAATATCAAATAATAGCATACGATTATCATGATAGAATATGTTACTTGAGAAAAGCACATTAATTTTGTTCCTGCATAGGTCTACATGGGTCCAAGTGACTTAAGTCTAATCTGGCCATTGGTAACAGAAAAACTGCACATGTTTGAAAATGATCTTGATACTCGCAGTCACGAAACAATGTCTAGATACCCGTTTGTAACCCCAGAGAACAGTTTTAGACCACGAATACGTGAGGCCATAAGAGGAGACAGGAAAAGACGTTGTCACATACATACATACATACATACATACATACATAATACACATATGTATATGTGCGTGTGTGTGTGTGTGTGTGTGTGTGTGTGTGTGTGTGTGTGTGTGTGTGTGTGTGTGTGTGTGTGTGTGTGTGTGTGTGAAGAAGAAAGACGCAAAAGATATAACTATAAAACTGAAGTG
>NC_134895.1:18978836-18993836 GCF_041734735.1 Babylonia areolata
CAGTCACAGAAAGACAGTGACTAATGCCGGCAGAGAGAGACAGAGAGAGAAACAGACAGAGACATACACACAGACAGACGGATAGAGACAGAGGCAGAAAGAAACTGACAGAAAGGGTGAAGGTGGAAGTAGTATCTTTCGTTGTGAAGGCATGCTTCGAGCAAACTACAGATGATCAACTCTTCTATTTATCTCATCCACATATCAAAGTTTATTCTGCATACAAACTGAGCTCCAGACTATAACGTTCGAAACAAAATCAAAACGCAAAAAAAAAAAAAAAAAAAAGAAAAAAGATCTGTACGAGGTCAGGGATGAAACAACTACTGCAGTTGTACATAAAATCAATTGACCGCTTCTGAGCAAGAGGAATGAACACATCAAGACAAACTGTTCCACTGGCTTGAAGATGTCGGTCTTAGAAACGCAATGAACAAGTCATGATCATAATCATACAATGTGTGAAGTTGCGCGTAAAAAAAAAACAGATTGCGCCAACCGACAAAATTTAATTGTACTTGGTTATTAGTCAAACTTTGAAAAAGTGGGCTTTTCTTTTTTTCTTTTTTTTTTTTTTTTTTTTTTTTTTTTTTTTGGTCAGACATTCGCAGATGAAATCGTCATGGTGCAAAAATCCTTCAGCAGTTCTGTTACGGCTTTCGGTCGATTTACCAGAGTAGTCACGCTCACTTCCAACAGCACACATCGATAAAGCCACGGACTATCTTTCAACGGGGATCTGATGATACTTTACAGCTCAGACAATAACATTGAGACCAGTTCTCTCAGTTCTCTCTTTAAAAAATGTTTCGTGTCCGGTAAACTACGTATTTTTTAAGAGAGAGAGAGAGAGAGAGAGAGAGAGAGAGAGAGAGAGAGAGAGAGAGAGAGGCGGGGAGAATGAATGAATGACTAGTTTATTCATGACAGGCCATGGCCCCGATATGAAGACAGAGAGAGACAGAGACAATGAGAGGGACAGAGACAGAGAGAGACAGAGAGAGAGAGAGAGATAAAGGCAGAGACAGAGAGATACAGAGACAGAGAGAGAGAGAAAGGCAGAGACAGTGAGAGAGGCAGAGACAGAGACAGAAAGAAAGGCAGAGACACAGAGACAAAGGGAGAGACAGAGAGAGAGAGAGAGGCAGAGACAGAGAGAAAGAAAGACAGAGACAGAGAGAGAGACAGACAGACAGAGACAAAGAAAGGCAGAGACAGAGAGAGAGACAGACAGACAGAGACAAAGAAAGGCAGAGACAGAGAGAGAGAGAGACAGAGACAGAGAGAAAGAAAGGCAGAGGCAGAGAGAGACAGAGAATGAGAGAGACAGAGTCAGAAAGACAGAGAGAGACAGAATCAGAGAGACAGAGAGAGACAGAGTCAGAGAGACAGTCAGAGAGACAGTCAGAGAGACAGAGAGAGAAGGCGGGAGGTGGCGAGGGGAGCAACAGGTGGATTTGGAGAAGGGGGTTGAAGAGGAAGTGAGGATGTCGAAACCACGCCCACTTTTGTGACATGCGTAGTGTGGCTGGTCTCCCGGGGTACTTGAAACCCGTGGGGGGAATCGAGTGAATGGGGTGAAGTGGATTTACAGATCGTACCGCCATCATCTGTTTGAACGTTGAAGAGCTTGAAGGGCAGACATGGGGCACATGATGAGGTCCGCGTGTGAAAGCGTGCGTGCGTGCGTGCTTTTTTTTTCTTCTTCCTTTGTGTGTGTGTGTGTGTGTGTGTGTGTGTGTGTGTGTGTGTGTGTGTGTGTGTGTGTGTGTGTGTGTGTGTATTACATTGCATGTATGTATGTATGTATGTATTGTATTACATTGCATGTATGTATGTATGTATTGTATTACATTGCATGTATGTATGTATGTATGCATTTCTCTGTGTGTGTCGGGGCGGGGGGTGGGGGCTGGGGGGTGCGGGGGGCGGGTGGGCGGGTTGGGTGGGGAGAGAAGGGGTTGCGTGCGCGCGCGCACGGGCGTGCAAAAACACATACAGAGATATCTGCGTGTGATTTTATCAATGATAATTATTTGTACTAAAGCTCTTTCTCACAAACTCCCTCATCCTGATGCTACCCAACAGCTCACTACCCTCTCTCTCTGTCTTTCTCACTGTCCGCTGATGAATCAAGTGGCGACCGATACGATGGACGAAAATGCTTGCAGCAATAGTTTGTTCAGATGCGAAGTATATTTTTCTTCCACTGTCAAAGTGGATTTTTCTACATAATTTTAAAAGGGACAAACTTTTTGTTGTTGTTGTTGTTGCTGTGGGTTATTTTACGTGTTGTAAATTCGTGTTGCCAACGAGACCTCGGTTTCTCATCTCATCCGAAAGACAAGCGTCACTCATGATCTAGTGGAATGGGAGCAGGTGTGGTGTGGGGTGGGAGGAGTGGAGGGGTTGATGGGCGAGAGAAAAAAAAATCTCTGTCCCGGGTGCAGGAATCGAACCCGTGAACTTTCGCTTCCTAGTCGGACGCATTACCACTTGGCCACTACTCCACCTGGAAACCCAACAGCCTAGTCCACCATTCCACACAGCTTCTGAAAACCCCATTCTGGATTTCCAGAAATATCACTCTGTCACTTTCTCCCAACAATGTAATCTTCAAATGGTGAAGCATCCGTTAAAGGAAAAGAAAAATAAGAAGAAAAACAAAGAAGAAAAAAAGAAGAAACACACATACACAAACACACTCACGCACACACACACACACACACACAGTCCCTGGATCCTGATCAGGATCAGCACCACAATCTGATGAAGTGGTCCCTGATCCTATATATTATATAGCCGACACTTTTACAACACTTCGGGAAAATCCGTCCACATTCTTTCTGTTTTGTCTGGTGTAAACGTGACGACAGGGTAGACAAACAAACAAACGAACGGGAGTGAAACACAACCTCCTCCGCGGAGCAAACAGTCTGTAAACTTGGTTCATGTCAGCTGAGCCACACAGAAGGCCGACCTGGTGTTTTGCACACACACACACACACACACCCCACAACACAACACAACACCACAACAACAACAACAAAACAATACAACAACAAAACAAAACAAAATAAACAAAACAACAACAATACAACAACAAAACAAACAAAACAATACAACAACAAACCAAACCAAACAAAACAATACAACAAACAAAACAATACAACAAAACAAACCAAACAAAACAATACAACAACAAAACAAACAACAAAACAAAACAAACAAAACAATACAACAAAACAAAACAAACAACAAACCAAAACAAACAAAATACAACAACAAAACAAAACAAACAAAACAACAACAACAAAACGAAACAACAACAAAACAATACCAACAACAAAACAATAGAAAAACAAACCAAAACAATACAACAACAACAAGAGAGGCAAGGCCTTCAAGACTCACTTGTGATACACTTTTAAAAAAATCCAAGCTTTTTATGTATTGAGTATAATTTCAAAATGTAATGTTTAAGATGAGAAATATCAGTTTAAAGCAAATTAACTCCCCTAGCATTACAGAGTAATTTCCATTTTTTACCCTCTGCACCAAAACGTTTGCAAAATAAATAAAACTTCCATGCTCAGCAAAAGAAATTCCTGTTTCAACAAAAAATGATAATAATGACTGCTCTAGCTGTTGGGTCAGAATATCACATCAAAGTGCCAAGTTTAGAGAATACAAAAAATATAAATATAACAGTAAATGCAGTTTGCATATAATTAGGCTTCATTCTTTATTTTTTTTGTGCCCATCCCAGAGGCGCAATATTGTTTTAAACAAGATGACTGGAAAGAACTGAATTTTTTCCTATTTTTATGCCAAATTTGGTGTCAGCTGACAAAGTAGTTGCAGAGAAAATGTCAATGTTAAAGTTTACCACGGACACACAGACACACACACACACACAGACAACCGAACACCGGGTTAAAACATAGACTCACTTTGTTTACACAAGTGAGTCAAAAACACGCGGGGCAGCTTGTCGCCAGAAACAGGATGGACTGACACCGTCATCGACAGTGACGGTATGAACAGCTGAACTGGGATCACTGCTGTGTGATGGTGAAAGTGAACAACAGGGGATTGTGACCAGTTATTCCATTCATCATCGCCACGGACTGAAACGGACGTTATCTCTCCTTTATGATGATAATAATAATGATGATGATAATAGATTCTCTATGCATCATTTATCATATATATCATTCATAATAAATAATGATATATCATTATTTCTATTATCATTATTATTCTAATTATTCTAGTTATTGTTATTATTCGAATTATTCTAGTTATTATTATTATTATTATCATCATTTTCATTATTATTATTATTATACAATAATAATGACAATAAATGTACTACTACTACTACTACTATTACTGCAACTATTATCATCATTATTATCGTTATTATTATTATTAGTAGTAGTAGTAGTAGCAGTATTCACGCGGTGAATTCGCAAGCTGTTCAGATTATTATCCACACAGTTGCACGGGGCATTATGAAAGTTCCCCCCCCAAAAAAAAAACCTATTCTACATAACACCCATCCCATACCCCACTCTGTATACAGACAGACAGACAGGGTTTGCCATACTGGCTCATCAGGCATACTGGCTCATCACATATCTCATCCCCAGTGTCGGGGATCAAGTCCCAGCAACCCTCCCCTCCCCCCGCTCCCCCTTCCACATCTCTTCTCCCTCTCCTTCACCCTCCCCCCCCTCAACCCCTCCCCCCCTCTTTCCCCTTCACCGTCTGTGGAGGTGGGGCGGAGAAGGAGGTGTTCAGTCAGTGTGTGCTGTTGTGTGAGAAGCAAACAGCGTCAGAGGGACGTGAAGTCATCTCGCGCTGAGGTTGTCGTTCTTGGTGTCACCATGTTTTTTGGTTTTGTTGTTGCTGTTGTTGTTGTTGGTACGTGCTTTGAGGTGCTGCGTGGTGTGTGTGCGTGTGGTGGTGGGGGGGGGGGGGGGGGCGCGGGGGGTTCCGGTGACAAACGTCTTCCCCAAACAGTAGGGAGGGGGTCAGCACACACACACACCACACACACACACACACACACACACATGCGCGAGCAATGTCTGTTTTCCCTACCCAGCAGTTTTTTCCCCTCATATTCTCGTCTAGTATCACGATCAAAGTCAAACGATGCTAAAACTAAAGAACAGATGGAAAGAGAGAAAGAGAGAGACACTGAGAGAGAGAGAGAGAGAGAGAGAGAGAGAGAGGGGGGGGGGGGGGGATGGAGAAAGACAGACAGACAGAGACAAAGGGGTGACAAACAGACAGACATGGAGACACAGAGAAACATGGGGAGACAAGGACAGAGACACTAATATTTTACTGTGATTTCCTGCAAGGGTCTATTGACAAGGAGGGTAACAAAAAAATTATTTCTCACATCATGTCAAGTGCAACACATCATTCTGCTTACCTTAGGAGCAAAAATGAGAAGAACAACAAAACAAAACAAAACAAAATAAAGAAAAAGACAAAAAAAACAACAAACAACCCAACAACAGCAACCACCACCAACAAAACCTTCCCCTGTATCTAAGCACCATACCGATTCAGTACAGTCATAAACGACAACACCACACACACACACACACACACACACACACACACACACACACATATATATATATATATATATATATATATATATATATATATATATGATACAGTCGAACTCGACCACCCATTCTTATAGTGACGGGATACAGACTATCAATGTTATCATCTACCTTGCGAGAAAGCAGACGTTACACCCTCCTCATTTACTGTGGTATTACCACGATTAGCGTGTCCTTGTGAGAGGCAGAGGAAGACAGAAGGGTAGGACACGGAAGGAGGGAAGCACAGAGAGGGAGGGAGGGGAGGGGAGACGGAGGGACGTGTTGTGAACAGGGAAGGCGAAGGAGGGAGGCATAGAGAGGGGGGAGGGAGGTGAGGGGAGAGGGAGGGACGTGTTGTGAACAGGGAAGGCGAAGGAGGGAGGCATAGAGAGGGGGGGAGGGAGGGGAGGGGAGACGGAGGGACGTGTTGTGAACAGGGAAGGCGAAGGAGGGAGGCATAGAGAGGGGGGGAGGTGAGGGGAGAGGGAGGGACGTGTTGTGAACAGGGAAGGCGAAGGAGGGAGGCATAGAGAGGGGGGAGGTGAGGGGAGACGGAGGGACGTGTTGTGAACAGGGAAGGCGAAGGAGGGAGGCATAGAGAGGGGGGGAGGGAGGGGAGGGGAGAGGGAGGGACGTGTTGTGAACAGGGAAGGCGAAGGAGGGAGGCATAGAGAGGGAGGGAGGGAGGTGAGGGAGGGACGTGTTGTGAAAAGGGAAGGCGAAGGAGGGAGGCATAGAGAGGGAGGTGAGGTGAGGAGAGAGGGAGGGACGTGTTGTGAACAGGGAAGGCGAAGGAGGGAGGCATAGAGAAGGAGGGAGGGAGGGAGGTGAGGGAGGGACGTGTTGTGAACAGGGAAGGCGAAGGAGGGAGGCATAGAGAGGGGGGAAGGAGGTGAGGGAGGGACGTGTTGTGAACAGGGAAGGCGAAGGAGGGAGGCATAGAGAGGGAGGGAGGGAGGTGAGGAGAGAGGGAGGGACGTGTTGTGAACAGGGAAGGCGAAGGAGGGAGGCATAGAGAAGGGGGGGAGGGAGGTGAGGAGAGAGGGAGGGACGTGTTGTGAACAGGCGATATTTCCGGTCTTGCCTTCTTTCCACCTTTGTCTTTGACGTCACAGGCTTCTAAAAAACAACAACAAAAAAAACAACAAAAAAAAGGGAGGGAGGTGAGGAGAGAGGGAGGGACGTGTTGTGAACAGGCGATATTTCCGGTCTCGCCTTCTTTCCACCTTTGTCTTTGACGTCACAGGCTTCTAAAAAAACACAACAAAAAAACAAACAAAACCCGGCGGCCTGTTCGTATGAAATTTCATGACAGTGGATGAAATTCGCTGGTGCTAAGTGTGCGGTTCTCTCTCTCTCTCTCTCTCTCTCTCTCTCTCTCTCTCTCTCTCTAGCCCAACACCCCACCCCTTCCTTACTTCTGAATATGACTGACTTAGCAAGAGTTTGTGTGGTACCATGCATTTTAATGATTGTAAAATACTCATAACATTTGATTTCGCATTCTAAAGCGATCGATTTTGCACGACTCTACAAAGTTTTAAACTATATATTTTGGGAACTAAGTCAATAGATGTCTCACTCCTCGAAGTATCAATCGCGAAAAACACAACATATACACACAGAAATCAAACCAAACAAATCTGGCGGTAGAGAATTGCACATTTAGCCTTGAGCGATACCAAACAAAAAAAAAGTATAAAAAAAGCTTCAGCATTTCACCTTGTTAAAAAAGATGCTTCATGCACACACAAACGGTAAGCGCAACTATTCCTGGTCGTCGGTGCTACTGTTTTTTTTTTGTTTTGTTTTTTGGGGAGGTGGGGTGGCGGGGGGAGGGGGGGTAGTGTCTCTCCCAGTCATCTGCTTTCCCGTGTGACCCCCCCTCCCTCCCCCTTTATCCCACCACCCCCCATCCACAAAACTCTCCCCCCCCTCCCCCGTGCCCCAGTCGCCCCTCCCTCTCACTCCCCCTCCCACCCCTCACCCGTCCACACACACACACACACACACACACACACACACACACCTGTGACCACAGAAGTCTTCCTTCCGTACTGATGTCGTCCCGCCATTGTACGTTCCCTTCCCGGGCGGTTTCTGTTTCAGGTCTTTAAAACCGCTGCCACCGCCTCCTGACTCCGGTTTCACCCCCGGGCCTGGCTGCAAGGACTGCTCCTGGCCCTATCGCTTTCACACACCAGTCTTTTGTTGGAGACCTGGCCCAGACAGGGAAGACTCCCTCGGGACTGAGGTATCTCGGTGGGGTGGGGTGGGGTGGGAGTGCATGGGTTGGGGGGAGAGAGGGAGTGTTGTCGCACAGAAAGTCTTTTAAAGTTTGACGATGGAAGGAGTGAGGGGGTGCGGGGGGGGGGTTAAGGGTTAGGGGTGGGTAGAGGAGGGCATGGATGATCGACATTAAAACGCCACACTTTTAAATTTTAAATTGTGTTCAGTTCAGGCAGACTTAGAACGAAGAAGAAGGAGCAGCAGCCGCAGCAGAAGAAGAAGTAGAAGACGAAGAAGCAAAACTCCCTTAAGTTATGGATTGATGACATACTGTTCAATCGTAATACTGACTGTGTCCAACGGAGACATTGTCGACTATAATGGTCGACTCTCTATCTCCCTCTTTCCCGCTGTGTGTGTGTGTGTGTGTGTGTGTGTGTGTGTGTGTGTGTGTGTGTGTGTGTGTGCATAACCATGTGTGTGTGTGTGTGTGTGTGTGTGTGTGTCTGTGTGCATAACCATGTGTGTGTGTGTGTGTGTGTGTGCATGTGTGTGTTAGTGTGTGTGAGTGTGTGTGTCTGTGTGCATAACCATGTGTGTGTGTGTGTGTGTGTGTGTGTGTGTGTGTGAAGTTTTGTGGTGATGGCAGCAGGCAGGATCTGTCATAACCGATCAGAGTCGTCGGCTCTTTGTAGAAAACAAACAGGGGTCGTTTCATAACAAATCACCATTAAATCACGTACAGTTGTGGCGTGCTTGCTGCATCTCATTGCGCAACAACTGGCGCGGCGAACATTCTGCAGACAAATTTTTAAACCAGATTCTTTTCCAGATCCTCCAAGGACACGTGGGGAAAAAAAAAGAAAAAAGATGGATCAAGCACAACGGCGTTGTTTCGCTGGAAAAAAAAAGAGAGTTGATTTACGAGTTCCAACAGTCACCCTCCTTCCCCGAACCGCCTCTCATCCCCTTCCCCACATCTCCCCAAACTTCCCCCTAAGCCCCTCCTCCCCGCAACCCCAGCTACCCCCTACCCTCCCCTCCCCTTCCCACTCAACAGGTGATGGGGAACTGTAACCAGTGGAAACAGGTTTCGCTCCGATAGGAGTCGACAGCGATGAGCTTCCCGCGCTATCTGACACCTGATTGAAGGCGACGACTGGGGTTCTGTTTGTGTCTGGCTCACACTGAACTACTGCTGCTGCGCTCTGTCGCTCGCTCTCTGCTACTTGGAAAGGTGGGGGTGGTGGTGGTATGGGTGTAGGAAAGGGAACAAAAGGTGAGGGTGGGGGGTAAGTAGGAGACTTGGTTGCATGGAAACAAACAAATGAACTCGTGTTGCGTTCCAGAGAGGTTTATTTTATTTTAGTTTTTATCATCATTTATAATTTTTTTTTTAGCCTTATCGTTTTGAAGACGACCATAAGAGCTGAAGGTATGTTTCGCAGATTATTCTAAAAAACAAAACAAAAAAACAAAACAAAACCTGTCCCACGGACTTGTCGCCTTCAACAAAGTGTGGCATGCTGCCTTATGGTATACTATGAAGATGTAAAAGATCAATGCCAACCTTGCATGTCCGAGTGATCGAACAACTCTACAACAGCAAGGCCACGAAAGCTGCACTCCTTGTACGAGTGTTATGAGTATGTTTCCTGACTGACCAATAGGACTTGCAACGACCGTCTAGCAAAGAACAGTCAGTGGAAGCCGTAGACAAGGAAAACAGAGGATGAGGTGGGAAGACTGACAATAATATCCAAGAATGGACTGGTATAAACCTGGCGGGAATCCCTGTGAGCGGTGGAGGACAGAAACAGATGGAGATGACATGTGGCGTTGTCTTCACTGGTGTCCCATCGACATCGACACAAATTGAAGGTGAAGGTGTCAGAACTGAGCTGAGTTGGAGAGTATCGGGATAAAAGATATGACAATGATAATGGTAATAATGTTAATAATGTTAATAATGATGATGATGATAACAATGTTATATTTGTCATTATATCAATATCAATATTAAATCAATATTAATATTTGTTACCATTACCATCATCATCGTCATCATCATCATCATCATTATTAATATTATTATTATCATCATCATCATCATTATATTTATCATTATTATTATTATTATACAATTGAGAAAAATCAAAGAAAGATTAGACAAGGGTTGAAAAACAACAACTCCGTTTGGAAAAGTCCCAACACAGATCACACTGAATGCAACGAACAAAAAAAAAATCTTCAAAACATGAAACTGAGACCCCCCTCCCCCTTCCCCCCAACCCCCTTCAAAACCAGCAACCGTATGAACCCAGCCTTCTCCTCCCAACACCACCCACCTCCTCCTTCCTAAACCCTTCCCCCCCTCTCTCTCCCACCCATAACTACTCACACACACACCGGAAGCAAGAGGCAAAGAATTGGCTGAATGGATTGGGTGGAAGGGGAGAGCACCCACACGATATCAAGTGAAACGAACCGCCCCTTAGACATTGGAGCGGATCCGGAGGAAGAATGGAAGGAAGGAGAGAGAGAGAGAGAGAGAGAGAGAGAGAGAGAGAGAGAGAAAGCAAACCGTCACATTCTGAATGCGTTATATTGCCGCGTAGGCGTCTTACCAGGTAATCCAGTCGGTATCGAAACCAAACCGTGTCGGGCATGATGATACTTTGATGGGGAGGAGGGAACTGAGACAGAGAGAGAGAGAGAGAGAGAGAGAGAGAGGACATCCGCGGAGAGAGTGAGCGACAGAGACAGAGATTGTGAAGCGTGTGTGTGTGTGTGTGTGTGTGTGTGCGTGTGCGTGTGTGTGTGTGTGTGTGTTGTGCGTGCGTGCACGTGTGTGTGACTCGATAGTTCCAGGCAGAGGGCTGTCACATATAAACGCAAACAATGACTGATGCGCCGTCATCTTTTATGCTGACCAATAGTCCCTGGCCAAACATTATACAGATCATAATTCAGAAGGCTCATTAGTCAAGAAGCCTCGCGATTCCATTACCGTTATTATTCATAGAGATTACCTTTCACGAACAGCCACGAGATTACTGTTATTCTGATCATGATTCATGATAATGTAAATATCTTACCTTCGCCTTTACTCTCTCTCTCCCTCTCTGTCTCTCTCTCTCATTCTCTTGCGTACCAGAATCCCATACCGAGACTTTCTGCATCAATGTCCAAAGCAGAGTTGAACTTAGAAAAGACTATTTATTCCAGATAAATAATATTACAGGCATCCATCTAGGTTAAATCTTGTTTCACTCAAGGCTGCTGACACCAATCAGTTTCAGTTTCAGAGGACTTTTCAAAGCGTGCGGAGTGCTCCCTATACACTACAGCGAATCTGCTTTAAAAAAAGAAAAGAAAAGAAAAGAAAAAGAGGCTGTAGCCTGACCTACGTATGACCCTAACCCGCTGTCCAGACCTTGACTAACTTTGTATCATAAATTTAAAAAAAAAGAGAAGAAATAAGCAAAATAAGCACAAAACAACAACAACAACAACAAAATAAAACAACAAAACAAAGACAAAAACAAAACAAAACAAAGCAAACACGTGAAAATATAATGAAATAGACGGATTAAATGCAAATGATCAAATAAAATGAAATAAAAATTAAAAAGAACATGGGGCCACTTCTAGCGAACCTATGCAGACACCAGAAGAATTGTTGTTTGTTGCTATTATTGTTGTTGTGTCACACAAAGGTTTAGAAACTATAAATACGAAAATATCCGTGAAAATATCCGTTTCCACCTCCCCCGCCCCCTGTCTCTCTCTCTCTCTAATGTAATTATATGATGTGTTCGTATTGATATGATGGGCTTTGATGTTTAGGCATAAATAATTATTTCATGATTTATATGTACTTTAAAATGTGTTTGTATTGATATGATATGTGTCGATGTTACATGCGTAAATATCTATTATATGATTTATATGTACTTTGTTTTCTGTGTACTGTACCTTGGAGACGAACGACTGAAAAAAAAGCACATTATTCCCATGTCACATGTACATTAAGCTAATGACAAAGTGCCAAAGTGTTGCTAATCTCTTATCTATTTTGTTTCAATTTTGTTTGTTTTTTTCCTTTCTGTTCCATTTTATCTCTTTTGCATCATTTTGTTCTGATTAGTATCTACTACGTCACTAGATGACATTAAACATTTCAGTATTCAGTGTTGTTGTTTTTTCTCTCTCTCTGTATATATATATATCCCTTTCCATTGTTGAAGCAAAGGTAACTCTTCTTTTTAAGGGAGAAAGCCAACACAACAATAACTAATCATGAGTCTCTCTCTCTCTAACAAGAACTAATCCAGAGTCTCTCTCTCTTTCTCTCTCTGTCTCTCTCTCCTTCCTCCTCCCCTTCCTTCCCCACCGTCACCCACACACACGTTCAGACGTATCCACACAATCACGTCCGGCCTAGCTCTCAATCTATCTCTCCCTATCTCCATAACCCCCCCCCCCCCCCCCCCCCAACCCCCCATCCACCACTTCTATCCCCTTTATCTCACTTGAAAGACAAAGTGATCCTCCAGCAAACACCATCAGTTGACACTTTGCAGTTTGACCGATCACCTGAAGGAAGAGGTGTGGCTGAACCCTTCTCTACTCCCCCCCCCCCTACAGCCCCCCCCCCCCCCCCCCCCCTTACCTCTCCTCTTCACTTCTCACTGATCGACTGACAACTATCGATTCGTCTTACTCGTCCCTCTCTGCCTGTCTGTCCCTACGCTTGCATGCCTGTGCAAAATCTCGTCAACGTTTTCCTTCTTTAGTAGCTTATATTGTTGTTTAAAAACAAAACAACCAACTATGGTAACAAAATACATGAAGACAAGTTCAAGTCTGAAAAGCACGAACTCACGCCTCTGTACATGTACATAACATAATGATTATGCATAATGTTTATATATGCGTGCACGCAAACATACAAGCAAGCCTGTGAATATCCATCCATCCACCCATCCAGCCATTCAATCATACATACATACATAAACACATACACACATACACACATACAAACGTAGAAGAAGACTCACAGCGAGACACAGAAGAATAGAATAGATTAGAATAGAAAATAGAATAAAATAGAATAGAATATGTCTTTATTACCAAGTGTACCGGGGTCACAAGGAATATTGAACAGACAGACGAACAAAATGCTATCCTCAAATCTGTAGCCTGTAAATGGTACCATCCACTAAAGATCACGTGCTGGTAATTATCTTAAAAGCGCGTAGGTCTGTCCACAAACACGCAAGCAGAAGAAGAAGAAAAAGAAGAAGAAAGAGGAGGAGGAGGAGCATTGTGAGATCAGCATTAAAGCTGGCCATTTTCACCAAAGGTCCGCGTGGTAATGAGCCTTTTCTTAATTAGCTCCCCATCATCGCGGTTTGACGGACGCGATAGTTCTGACGTTTACCAAAGCTACATGTAATTCACTGCGAGACCTTTTTTCAGCTTCGTCAATTGTCTTTGAAATCGATCATATTCCATACCATCACCACCACCACCACCATCAACAACAACAATTCGCCAGACAATGGTTACTTTGGTAAATCTTGTGAAAACAAAATAAAGTGTTTCATGCAATAATTCTCTTTATTTGTTTGTTGGTAAAACGAGTAGGAACTTTGTATGGCCCGTTCCAAGCTTTATTGAATTAGTGTAACCTTTGAGAAGAATTTTTCCTGCCAAGCAGACTTAGAATGGTTGATGTCGCTTACGGAATCCAGCCCAGATGTTTTCACATTTTTTTGTGGTTTTTTTATTTTACAACAAAAAGTTTACTTTCCACTCAAACGTTTGTTTCACATCCCCGCACCTCTGGTGATGGTGTAGGAAGAGGAGGAGGAGGAGGAGGAGGAGGAGGTGGTGGTGGTGGTGGTGGAGAAGGAAAGATCTATACTTACTGAAGCATTGAAATAGACAAAAATGAAGAACATAATCAAATCAATTCATGTTGTTAAAACGCAACCAATCACTGAAATGGTCTCAATGTCATATGACATGAAGGGAGAGAGAGAGAGAGACAGACAGACAGACAGACAGAGACAGAGTATTTAAATAGAGAGAAAAAGACACAGAGAGAGTACTTAAATCGGTTTGTTGACACATCTTATGTCAAGGTCATATCTCAGTGTCCGCCGTCATCAAGGCATTTTAGCAGAAAATGAAAATATCCTGGTAAGCATCAGTGATTACGAAATGGCCAAGAAAGAGCCCATTATTAAACAGAAGAGAGAGAGAGAGAGAGGAGACAGAGACATAGAGAGAGAGGGGGAGAAAGAGAGACAGACAGAGAGAAAGAGAGAGACAGACAGAGAGAAAGAGAGAGACAGACAGAGTGAGAGAGGGAGAAAGACAGACAGACAGACAGACAGACAGACACAGAAAAGCTGCCATTAGGGGCATCACAGACTTGGACGGGACAAGTATTTGAACCTTACGTGTTAGTGTACCTAAGTCCCAACACGCGGCTCTTCGGTCAATAAAGACAACAACAACAACAACAACAACAACAACAACAACAAGAAGCAAACCCAAAACAATCAGTGTTGTGACTGCCATGTCTGGAGGAGTTTCCTCTATGTTTCTCGTCTGCACTTGAGAGACAAAAAATACATGTTTTCTAAACACGAAGGGGAAGAAAAAAAAAAGACAGAAGGAGAAAGACGTGCTATATCTCAACCTACTCCTCATGCAACAATTATCAAAATCTCGCTCCTCCTCTCTCCTCCCCCCCCTTCCTCTCTCCCTCTTGGTCCCCCCCAATCCATCCCCTTCACGCCCTCTCATCCTTCTTATCCCTGGTTATGTCCCCTGCAGGTCGAGGCGAGATGAGGATTACGGAGTGGACACAGCGGCGCTCAGGGCACTTGTTGGGTAACACCACTGTCCCTCCGGGGTCCGTGCTGGGAGGGTGAGGGGGCTGGGGTTGTTGGGTACAGACAGACAGACAGACAGACAGACAGACAGACAGACAGACAGACATCTCTCTCTCTCTCTGTCTCCCCCCCCCCCCCCCCATCCAGTCCCCCTCCTCTGTGTTACGTGCTACAATATCTATATGATAATAGCTATTTTTGTTTTCTTTGTGTTGTTCAAACCTTGG
>NC_134895.1:18996336-19003836 GCF_041734735.1 Babylonia areolata
GCAATACCTTATAGCACATGAGCTTCCATGAGTCATGATGTTCACAGAACCCTTCTCATCTGGCCTCGCAGTAATGATAGCAATAAACCATATCGCGCGACTATTTCAAATTGGCTTTAAAAGTCTTTTATTTTACGTGCGATAATTATGACCGAAAGCAATTTCCTGTTCTGCGGCTCTGACTTCCTCATCAACCCTGTTTTAATAGCAGCTTTCAATCTGAAAACATTTTGTCACTGGCAGAAGTTTACACAACGTGCCAACGGTTGTCCACTTCATTAGTTTTTATGGGTTTTTTTTTTTCTCTGCTTATCATTATTTCTTATTCTTTTAATTATTAGCCATTTGAATCATAAGCTAACCTGCTGTCTGCTTGTGACCTTATAGTTCTGTGTGCACATTGCCTCAGTCATTCGCTCCTTTGGTCACACAACCAAAATAGCGATGGAAAAAAACGACCGAAAAACATGCTGACAAAAGCAAGAGAAAAAAAAAAAGATGGAAATAAAATGTGTAATGAAATAATCACTTACATAACGCAATGCCAAAGGCACAAACGAGTGTCGTTAAAACATGTCCCAGAATTTAGTTTAGTGTACTAAATAAGAAACTACAGTGTTTGACATAACGCCACAAGTTCATTATACTAAATTAGAAACTAATTATTGTTACATTGCTACACATTCAATGGGACTTTTAAACACACACGTGTGATCCCAAAGTGGGCAATGTGTGGGCCACTGAGATATATATTTACATCTATATATGTCTATGGTGTGAAAGCTGACTCAATGAGCGACGTGTCGTGCAACACCAGAGACTGATCTTCTGCCCTCTGGTGCTGACGGATCAGCTGACTTCCAAGACAGCTCTGACCGCCATGACGTCATCTCGGTCGTTTCGACGTTGACGCCATCTGTGGCTCCCTGCCGCGACCACCCTGCGATTCTCTCCCATTGATTTCAAGAAAACATCGCCGAGTACATTAATCAGGATAGCATACACACACACTCACACACACGCGTGTGTGTGTGTGTGTTTTTATATATATATATGCATATATATATATTATATATATATATATATATATATATATATATATATATATACACATGTGTGTGTGTGTGTGTGTGTGTGTGTGTGTGTGTTGTCCAATTTTACTTCTGGCAGTGGAGCTAAGCGAAACGCTGCAAAACTTAATTCCCTGGTGTTGTGAGTGTAACGAACGCCATCATGATGAAGACGAACCAATGAGCTCCTCCCTTCTCCACAAGGAATTTCACATTTCGGACTAAGAGAGGGGAAACCTCCGAATGGCGAAACTAGTTGCACTTATCCAGATCCCCCCCCCCCACCACCCTTCCCCCCCACACACCCACCCCCACACACAAACACACACCCGACATACTACAACAAATACTACTATTACTACAGACGGTGACACTGACTGACTCTCCTATACAACAGCTGCGCTTGGAATTTCTGTCCCAATGTAATCTAAGTTTGTAACAAACCTGTGTGTGGAGTTCACCCCCTGTGTACAATCTCCCAGTTGGAAGTCATCGAAAAGTGGACTAATGAAAGAACGGCACCACCACACACGCGGAATCCAGTACGCTTTCACGAGGTTTTGACTTAACCCGGTATATATGTTATGACAACGCGTTAAAAACCAGGGATGTGTCGCACCTATTACAGGGCCAGCACTACTAATGATGGCGAGGTGGTGCAGACACCCTACAGACTCCCCGCACTGAGTCTGGCGCCCCCGCCCCCACCCCCACCCGCACCCCTCGGGGACGTGACAGTTCGTGCTAATGACCGGGGCTGTGATGGTCAGTTCAGAGGTTTGTCACCTCCGGGGGGGCGGGGGCGGGATGTGGAGGTTGGGGGGGGGGATTACCTGTATGATAAGGGCACTGTGGCAGAATCGGTTGGCGATGGAGTCTGGTGATTTACCAGTGATTAGTGTTCGAGGCCCCAGTTTCGACAGGGTGTTGTGTCTCCTGGAGAGAGGGAAAGAGAGAGAGAGAGAGAGAGAGAGAGAGAGAGAGAGGCATTTTACTCCGATTTTCCTCACTTCGCCTGTAGGTCTGAACGGGTTACCTGACTTCAGTTTGGGAAGGTTTGAACGGGCGGAAGGAGAGGACTGAGCCCCACCATCCTGTGCTGAGCACCAAGACACAGTCAGTATCCACCATTCGACTGCCCGATGGCCTTTACGGCTTTAAGTTTTAATGCCCCTGGCGGGGGGAGGTCTTTGTGACCAACAGGATGTCAAATACTCGGCGGGGGATGGGCGTGGGTGGTGGTGATGGTGGTAGTGGTGGCTGGTGGTTAGGGGGGGGGAACCGTCAGTATGGCACGGGTGTCCCCCTGTCCCTGGATTCTCCTCCTGTTCTGTTGTTGTCCTTTCCCCGGTTCTGCCTTTCTGGGTCAATGACGTGGAGCTCTGAGTCAATGAATGTGTTACTATCGCAGCGTGTTTTCTTCACTTTCGTCCGTTTTGATTTTTGGGTCAGTCTCACCCTGTGGTTTTTAACGAGCTTTGTATGAGGAGTTTGCGTGATGCTCGCATTCTGTGAACCTGTATGTGTCTCTTCTGTTTTATTTTGTGAATCTGTATGTGTCTGTATCACTCTATTCTGGCAATCTGTACGCATCTGTTCCGTTTCATTTTGTGAATCTGCAGGTGCCTGCATAATTCTATTCTTTGAATATCTGTGTGTCCATATCATTTTAGTTGTGAATCTGCATGTGTTTGTTCCGCAACATTCTGTTAATCTGTATGTGTCTGTATCATTCTATTCTGTTAATCTCTGTGTGTCAAAATCATTTTAGCTCTGTGAATCTGCTTGTGTCTGTTCCGTTTCATTTTGTGAATCTGTACGCCCCTTTGCCATTTCGTTATGTGGATCTCTTTGTGTCTGTGTCATTTCATTTCTGTGAATCTGTGTAAGTCTGTAACTTTCTGTTTGGTGAATATGTATCTGTATCATTCTGTTCTGTGAATCTGTACGAGTCTGCGCCATTTCATTCTGTGAACCACTCTCTGCAAACACTGTCAATAATTCGCAGCAATCCCCTTGTCGACCAGCTGCAATGTACTCCGATCCCCACGGCGTTTATGAATTTTCGCATATATATATATATATATATATATATATATATATATATATATATATATATATATATACCTCTATATATGTATATGTGTGCGTGCGTGCGTGCGTGCGTGCGTGCGTGTGTGTGTGTGTGTGTGTGTGTGTGTGTGTGTGTGTGTGTGTGTGTGTGTGTGTTCAGTTCATACGTTCGCGCGCGCGAGTTTGCGTGTTCATGTGTGAGCGAGCGTGCGTGCGTGCGTGCGTGCGTGCGTGCGTACGTGCGTGCGTGCGTGTGTGTGGGTGTGTGTGCGCGCGCGCGCCCGTGAATGTGTATGTGTGCTTTGTGTGTGTGTGTGTGTGTGTGTGTGTGTGTGTGTGTGTGTGTGTGAATGCGAGCATGCGTGCTCAATCAAGTGTTTATGCGCGCGCGTGTGTGCACACACACAGGTGCACATGTCGTCATAAAACATGGCGGAAAGGTGTCTGGTGGGAGGGAGAGTGGGGGCTGGGGGGGAGGGAGTTGTCGGGGGAGAGGAGGGGATAGTGGTGGTGGTGGTGGTGGTAGCGATAGCGGTGGCCGATAAAGCGCGCTCTCCGAACAACCGACGTGCCTTCCTCCTAATTGCCCGTGAAGCCACGCTGCGTCGGGCACCAGTGAAGTCAAGTGAAGAGGGAGGGGTGTGTGGTGTGGGCTTGTTGCTTCTTTCTAGTCTGTGTCTGTATGTCTTGTTGCCTCTACGCCTACTCTCTCTCCATACAGCCACTCTACTCACCTTGCGTTGCTCTGGTGGCAGCTATTCGTGGAGATTTATTATGTCTCTCTATGTATGTGTGTGTGTGTATGTGTGTGTGTGTGGAGGTGAAAAGGGAGAGAGAGAGAGAGAGAAGGAGAGAGAGAGGGGGTGGGGGGAGAGAGGGAGAGAGAGAGAGAGAGAGAGAGGAGAGAGAGACAGAGGTAGAGAGAGAAAGAGGTAGAGAGAGAGAAGGGGGGGGGAGACAGAGGGAGAGAGATAGAGGAGAGAGAGAGAGAAAGAGAGAGAGAGAAGGAGAGAGAGACAGAGGTAGAGAGATACAGAGAGAGAAGGAGAGAGAGAGATAGAGGTAGAGAGAGAGAGGTAGAGAGAGAGAGAGAAGGAGGGAGAGACAGAGGCAGAGAGAGAGGGACAGAGGAACAGAGGGAACAGAGGGAGAGAAATAGAACAACAGAACTAGAAGGTTGATACAGCCAAGCGCCCATGTCAAAGTGGTGATACACACACATATATATGTGTATATATATATATACACAAAGATAGATAGACACAAGTGTGTGAGAGAGAGGGGGGGTCTTTCTCTGTTTTCCCCCCGTGTTCCTCTACGTCTACATCATCCAGAAACAATCAGGCCCCCCCCGCCCCCCCTAAAATACAACAACAACATTAATATGACCAAATTTTTTTTTATTTTTTATTAAACTGACACATATATAGACAAACAGAGAGAGACAGAGAGAGGTGGGGAAGAAAGAGAACGGTAAAACCTTTTTCAAAAGAGAACTAGGTCTCTAACTAATGATAGAAACACATTAGATAACAATAACAATAATAATAATAATAATAGTTAAAAACAAATCCCCCCCCCCCCCCCAAAAAAAAAAAAAAAAAAAAAAAAAAAAATCAATGACCCTTGTAATTTTAGATCGTTTCTTCATGTCAAGGAGAAACTTGCCCGTTCTTCGTAATTCTGCTTTCTCATATTTGCCTGGCACTGAAAAAGGCTACGCGGCCCAATGATGTTTTCTTTTATGTGATTCTTCTTCTTTGTGTTGTTGTTGTTGTTGTTGTTGTTCTTGTTGCTGCTGCTGCCGCTGCACTTCTTTTTCTTCTTTTAGCTGTAAACAATTAGTATATTTAATTTTTGTTGTTTGTTTTTTGCTTGGACTTAAAAACAAAATTATTTGTATCCACTTTTTTTTTTTTTTTTTTTTTTTTAGTAAGAGGCTATTTTTTCATATTCTGAATTAACCATCGTACTGTTTTTTTTCAGTTTTCAGTAGCTCAAGGAGGCGTCAATGCGTTCGGACAAAACCATATACGCTACACCACATCTGCCAAGCAGATGCCTGACCAGCAGCGTAACCCAACGCGCTTAAACTGTGAAAAAATTAAAGAAGAGACAAAGACATTTCAGAATTTGAAAGGAAGCATTATGGATATACAGGGAAAAAATACACGTGCAACTGTTACTACATTATTGCATGTAAGAACTGCTTCTTCACAATATATTTACTTTTTTTTTCTCTCTCTTTTTTTTTCTGCGAAGAACCCAACAATAATCTGCCTTGTTGAAGTAATATATTTCAAATGATTAAACCCTCCAGACAAGGGGTTGAAAAAACAAAACAAAACAAAACAACAACAGTTAATATAATTATAAACTACACACACACACACACACACACACACACACACACACACACACACACACACACACACACAAAGCGCGCACTGGCACTCGTACGATGGAACAATCTCATTCTTAAAAAAAAAAAGAAAAAAGAAAAAAAAAAGGAGGTCGTAACTCCAACCTTCTGAACCTTCAACTCCCCTTGCCCTCTGGCCCCCCTGCCCCCTCCTCTCTACGTTGCCCCCCCCCCCCCCCCCCACCCCACGCCCCACCACACATACACGAAAAAATAAAAGGAGGGGGAGGGGGGAGTTGGGGGGGGAGGGGAGGGGAGTCTAAAGCTGGCTGTAGAAAGAATTAAGTTGGGCCCCCGACATGTTTACGATGACATCACTCGTGACACACTAACTTATCCGGAGCGAGTATAACGTGCACTCACCACCACCACCACCTCTCCTTGTAGGCAGCAAGCACACACACACACACACACACACACAGGGAGACAGGCAGCGGCGTGTGTGTCAAAACTTGGCAGGATGTGGCCGTAAACTTGTTAAACCATGCGACCCGAGACGTCACGGCTCTGGCTGGTTTATTTAAGCGCTTAAATGGTTTTCTTCTCGCTCCCCCCCCCCACACCCTCCCTTTCTCCCCATCTCCCTGGTCTCTATTTCCCTTTATCTCTCTTTGTTAAGTTAAAAAAAAAAAAATTTAATAGATATTTATTTCATTCACTGATCATGAAACAAAACGATTTAGGGGAAAAAAAAGTTAAAAAAATCCAAGTGTCTGTGATTCAAGTAAGTGTGTGTGTGTGTGTGTGTGTGTGTGTGTGTGTGTGTGTGTGTGTGTGTGTGTGTGTGTGAGAGAGAGAGAGAGAGAGAGAGAGAGAGAGAGAGAGAGAGAGAGAGATGCACGAAACCATAGCACAATACTTAGAATACATTTTGACAAATAATACAAAATGAGACGTAATATTCATTTCATTACGTAAACAGAACACTGTCGTTTTTTTCTTAACAAGCATCTGCGGTAATTTATTTTGCATCTGTTATTTTCACTGAAATAATCTGTAACCAAATCGTTCATCGTTTATAAATAGCTGATATTTTCATGAATTCCTTTTATTAATATTTCTTCTTTCTGTCCTTGTTATCTAGTCTATTTTCATAACACATATTTTTTTATCACTTAGTTTTGATTACGATATTTCTTGCACTTATATGTATGTATATTACATATATACTATACTCCATAAAGCAAACCGCACCAGTTACATTCATACCATTTACGTCTTGGCTATCTTTACGGAATACCCTGTGATGATTTCAGGGGGAATGGTGCAGTGGCAGCCGTTGATAGGCATGGTAGCATCCGCTCGTAAAACTATGGCATATGTGATGACGGGAGCTTATCGATAACATCAAGACCTGATGCCAGACTTTTGGCAGGCGAGTTTTTTTTTTCCGGTTCTTTCCTGCTGGTAATTAATATGGCAGTCGCTTGACAGGTGATGGATGTTTATCATTATGATTCTTTTTTTCTTTTCCCATTCCTGTTGGGTTTAAAAAAAAAAAAAAATTATTATTCCAAACATCTAAGGCGAGGATTAAAATTAATCATCAGACGGAGGATAAGCAGGAAGAGAAGGAGGAGGAGAACGTGGGGGAAGGGACGTATGAAGAAAAGGTGTGTGTGTGTGTGTGTGTGTGTGTGTGTGTGTGTGTGTGTGTGTGTGTGTGTGTGTGTGTGTGTGTGTGTGTTATTGAGTGAGTGAATGAGTGCGCATGTGTGTGTGAGTTCTTAAGAGAGTGCATGTGTGTGTGAATGTGTGTTTGCGTGCGAACGTTCGTGTGCGTCTGTGAGTATGTACATGTATATATGCGTGCGCGCGTGCGTGTATATATATATATATATACATATATTATATATATATATATATATGTGTGTGTGTGTGTGTGTGTGTGTGTGATCGTGGGGGTGATGCTGAAGGGAGGTGGCAGGATGGATG
>NC_134895.1:19008836-19021336 GCF_041734735.1 Babylonia areolata
TGGGGGTGATAAAAACAAAACTTTTCGACACTCTTAAATTCTGCGGAGGGGTCGGGGGTGGGGGGTGGGGGAGATGGTGAGGGTGGGCGGATAGGGGTGGTGTGGTGAGTAAAAAAAAAAAAAAATTAAAGTTCCCCCTCTGTCAATGTATAGATTCGTTTGTTTTTTTTGTTTTTTTTGTTGTTGTTTGTTTGTTGGGTTTTTTTTTTTAAATAACCCAATCCAGTGCAACTGAATAGCGCCCATACTGTTCACCCCCCATCCCCCTTCTCCTCCCTCGAACTATCCCCTCCCCCTCCTCACAGAGGTGAAAGTTTTAAGGCCGTCAGAAACAGAAACAGGAGGGTGAGGCTGGCGCTAGGTCGTCCTCGATAATATTTATATACAGTATGCCCAAATACTTTTCTGTTTGTTTGTTGTTGTAATATTTATATACATTATGTCCAAATACTTTTCTGTTTGTTTGTTGTTGTTGTTGGTTTTTGTTTTGTTTTTTAATCTCATCCTTTAATTTCTTTCTTTCTTTCTTCTTTCTTTCGTACTTCCTTTCTTTCGTTCTTTCTTTATTCTTTCTTTCGTACTTCTTCTTTCTTTCGTTCTTTCTTCTTTCTTTCGTTCTTTCTTCTTTCTTTCGTTCTTTCTTCTTTCTTTCGTACTTTCTTTCGTTCTTTCCTCTTTATTTCTTTCTGTATTCTTTCTTTCGTACTTCTTCTTTCTTTCGTTCTTTCTTCTTTCTTTCGTACTTTCTTCTTTCTTTTGTACTTTCTTCTTTCTTTCGTACTTTCTTTTCTACTTTCTTCTTTCTTTCGTACTTTCTTCTTTCTTTCGTTCTTTCTTCTTTCTTTCGTACTTTCTTCTTTCTTTCGTTCTTTCTTCTTTCTTTCGTACTTTCTTTCGTACTTTCTTCTTTATTTCTTTCTTTATTCTTTCTTTCGTACTTCTTCTTTCTTTCGTTCTTTCTTCTTTCTTTCGTACTTTCTTCTTTCTTTCGTTCTTTCTTCTTTCTTTCGTACTTTCTTCTTTCTTTCGTTCTTTCTTCTTTCTTTCGTTCTTTCTTTATTTCTTTCTTTATTCTTTCTTTCGTACTTCTTCTTTCTTTCGTTCTTTCTTCTTTCTTTCGTACTTTCTTCTTTCTTTTGTACTTTCTTCTTTCTTTCTTTCTTTCGTTCTCTCTTTCTTTCGAACTTTCTTCTTTCTTTCTTTCGTTCTCTCTTTCTTTCGTACTTTCTTCTTTCTTTTGTACTTCTTTCTTTCTTTCTTCTTTCTTTTGTACTTTCTTCTTTCTTTTGTACTTTCTTCTTTCTTTCTTCTTTCTTTTGTACTTTCTTCTTTCTTTTGTACTTTCTTCTTTCTTTCGTACTTCTTCTTTCTTTTGTACTTTCTTCTTTCTTTCGTACTTTCTTTTTTTCTTTCATACTTTCTTCTTTCTTTTGTACTTTCTTCTTTCTTTTGTACTTTCTTCTTTCTTTCTTTCGTACTTTCTTTTCTGTTCATTCGTCCTGTCTTGTTTACTTTTCCTTGCACACCCATTAACCATTCTTTATCTGTGTTGCGTGTGTGTGTGTGTGTGTGTGTGTGTGTGTGTGTGTGTGTGTGTGTGTGTGTGTGTGTGTGTGTGTGTGCTATCGTTGCTTTCCTCTTCTTCGAATTATTTTGCACAGCTTGCTTCTCGATTTCTTCGTTTGTTCGTGTGGTTTTCTCCTCTGTCTGTCTCTGTCTGTCTGTCTCTGTCCGTCTGTCTGTGTCTGTCTGTCTGTCACTCTCTGCGTCTGTCTGTGTATCTGTCTCTCTCTGTCTGCCTGTCTCTCTCTGTCTCTGTCTGTCAGTCTCTGTCTGTCTCTTTGTATCTGTCTGTCTGTCTGTCTCTCTTCCCCCTTCCATTTATTTCTTTCTCTTCACCCCCCCCCCCCGCCCCCTCCTTATTTTTTTCTTTCCATTCTTTCCTCTTCGTGTTTTTCTTTGATCGGGGTAACGCTTTTCTAGCTTTCATGTTGATATTTTCCTCTTTTTTTTTTTTTTTTTTTTTGTCTTCTATATTTTTCATTTTTCTGGTTTCTTTCTTTCTTTCCTTTTGGTGTTTTCCTTTCCTCTTTCTTCCTTTTCTTTCCTTTCTTTCTTTGACTTTGCTTCATCCTCTACATCTCCTTCCTTTCTTAAGGGTGAATCTGTATAATCTTTCTAGCTGTTCTGATCTTTTCGTCTTTCTTTCAGTTGTCTTTTTTTTTGTTCATTTTCTTTCTGCCTTTTTTTTCAGTTTCTTCTCTTTTTTTTCTCCTTCTCCTGTTCCCTTCTTTTTTTTTTATCTCTTGTGGAATCGACCGATTGATCAAAAGATAGACAGATATACAGATAGATAGATAGATAGATAGACAGATAGATAGATGTAGATAGAGAGGGAGAGAGAGAGAGACAGACAGACAAACAGAGAGAGAGAGAAAGAGACAGACAGACAGACAGGGAGAGGGAGAAAAGGACAGAGGTGGAGACAGAAAGAAAGAGAGAGAGAGAGAGAGAGAGAGAGAGAGAGAGAGAGAGACAGAGACAGAGACAGAGAGACAGAGAGAGATGCTATAGGAGTTGAGTTGGACAGTGATACAAGCAAGATACGTTTTTTTAAATGCCAAAGTGAATACCCGAAATACCGATCAAAAACAGCTCCCAAGACATCAATTATATTTTATCACAGCCCACACCGTAATGTCTTTCAAGATTTTTACTTCATCAAACGACGACAGGGTGGGTTTTTTTTAAAAATATATATTTTAAAAATCTGTTTAGAAGACTGACGGTCTTTGTTTTGTATTTTACAAGGACAACAACGAAAAAAAAAAAAGAAAAAAAAGAAAGAAAAAAAAGGAAAAGAGGATAAATAGTCACTCTATCAACTCGCTCGTTTATTTGTTTACTCTAGTTTTTCCCCAATTCAAGAAACAACCCTCTGCCACAATCGATAGTTCGGGCGGTATGCGCGTTGACAGCGCTGAAACAGCGTGAAGCTCTAACCACACTGTCACACAGGTACCTAGTTAACAAGGCACACACACATAGGCACGCATTGCACACACAGAACCAAAATAAGTTACTGATAAAACAGTCTGGTTTCAAATGGAATTCTAGGACCACATTTTCATCTTTAAAAGGATAATTGACAGTACCATAGTGTCCGTGGTTCAGTTGTGCAACAAATAAATTGAGTTCCGAGTTTTGGATTTCTGAGTTCGACGTTCTCTTCCGCCCTTCACACGCAGACACCCATATCCGCTCCCCCTGCTTCAGTCTGCCACCTTCTTCCCAAACTCACCACACACACACACACACACACACACACACACACACACACACACACACTAACTCACTCACTCACTAACCCCGCTCCTTCCACACCCCCCCCCCCCTACCCCCAAAAATTCTCCACGAATTCAGCACAAAACGCAAAAGGGAAAGAATCAAACAAAAAAAGAAAAAGCAACCAACAAAACAAAATAAAACAAAAAACAAAAACAACAACCAGAACCTTTTCCCCAATCATCCTGCTCTCTAACGAATGTTTTAACTCCTTAGATACGAACCACACCACACCACACCACATCACCAACAAACCTTCCTCCCAACTCTCAACCCAATCCTACCCCATCCACCCAGCTTGCTCCGATAGATAAGGGGTCCCCTACACCATAGATTCGTCGGCCAGAGAACACCTGCTTGACGTGCTGCTCCCCCCTTATAATGGCCCCGTTAGACGGTGACATGCAGACATGTGTGCAAGACCTAAGACCCTCGTTGCCTCCCTCAACGAGGTCCCTGGAATGCTCTCTTGCGGCTGTGGCACACACCGGTTGGTGATGTTTCATTCACTTTTCTGGCCGCTGGGGCACTTGAGATCACTTGGGAGCGAGGGAGGGAAGGGGGGTGGGGTGGAGAGGGGGAGTGGGGGAAGTGATGAGAGGGAGAGAGAGAGGGGGTGGGGGGGGGGGAGAAGGACGGATGGATGTAAGTGGGAGGAGTAAGGAGAGAGAGAGAGATAGACAGACAGACAGGGAGACAGGGTGACAGAGACAAAGACGGAGAGAGAGAGAGAGAGAAAAGAGAGAGAGAGAGAGAGAGAAGAAGAAGGGAGAGTAGAAAGGATAAAAGAACGAGAGTGATGGAGAGAAAGAGTGAGACTGAAGGAGGAAAAGGAAGGTAGGGGAAGGATTAAAGGGTGGAAGATGAGCCACGAGAGAGAGAGAGAGAGGGGGGGGGGGAGAGAGAGGATAAGGATGGAGGAGATGATAAAAGACAGTGAGAGAGTAATGGAGAGAAACAGAGAGACGGAGAGAGAGAGAGAGAGAGAGAGAGAGAGAGAGAGAGGATAAGGATGGAGATGATAAAAGACAATGAGTGACGGAGAGAAACAGAGAGACTGAGACAGAGACAGAGACAGAGAGAGAGAGAGAGAGAGAGAGAGAGATATGGAGGTGGGGAGAGAGGAGAGAACGTAAAGAATGTAAAGAATAAGATTTAAGACACGTTTTGCCTCCCTGTTTTGTCCCAGCTAATCAATGAAACAGTGAGACAGGCTTAAAGTTGGGAAACGAGACAAAGTGTGTGTGTGTGTGTGTGTGTGTGTGTGTGTGTGTAGCACGCACGCACGCACGCACGCGCACTCAATGCCTTATTCTTTTTCACGTGCCATCCGAACATTCCGCAGAACAATGCGCTACCATGAATCAGAACCGATACGTTCAAATCAACGGCAAAAGGAAGAGCCAGCGCCGGTGATGGCTGAAGACGGATGCGCAGCTATTGTGTGCCGCAGATAAGTGGGATAACTCGTGGGTGATACCAAACGAGGGCCAGTAACTCGTGTCCCCCCCATGCAGTTGCCCAAGTCGTCGCGGAAGAGTAAATTCCCCTGGCTTCCTGATATCCTACGTGGGGATAGGAAGGGAGGACGGGGCACGTGTGTGTGTGTGTGTGTGTGTGTGTGTGTGTGTGTGTGTGTGTGTGTGTGTGTGTGTGTGTGTGTATGTATGTGTGTGCGTGTGTGTGAGGTGTGTGTGTGTGTGTGTGTGTGTGTGTGTGTGTGTGTGTGTGTGTGTGTGTGTGTGTGGAGCGGGGGAGTCTGCAATGACGGATCCATCTTCACACACAGAAGCTTGTGTCAAGGCAGAGGGAGTGCCAAGATTGTCAGGATTTGCAAAGATCGAGCGGCATTTTCAGCGCTACTGGGATGTTTGGGAAGGGGGAAGGGGGTAGGGAGGAGGGGAGGGTCGTGTGCAGGTGTTTCTGTTATATTACTGCTGTTAAAGAAGAGGAGGAATGTGTGTGTGTGTGTGTGTGTGTGTGTGTGTGTGTGTGTGTGCGCGCGCGCGCGTGTTTGTGTGTATGTATGTGTGTTGTGCGCGTGTGCGTGTGTGTGTGTGAAGAAAAAAATAAGGACATTTCCTAAACGTTTTATTCTCCGGTTTAAAGAGTTAAACTGAATGAAAACGTTAACTATTTTATCTATGATCATTACTGTTATTTTTTTTTCTTTGTAATAATTATCTGTCTTCATCTTCAATTACTTTTTTCCCCCGTAAAGTAAAAGTAAAGTGAAATAAAAAGCGTAGATGCACGCTACAGTGACTTGTGGATCTGCGGTAAAATAATGTCATCGATTATCTGAAAAAAATTGCGGTTCTCTTTTTTATGTAATTTGTTAGTATACAATCACGTTATTGTGTGTACTTAATATTTTCTGGGCTTCTGACTGCAGTCTTTGAACACACGTGTCCATACGATCAGCTACTTTAATCTTTGACAATACCCACTTTGAGGCGGACATAGAAACTTTTTTTTTTAATTCAATTCCCCGATTTGTTTCCTGTGTATCGTTTAAAAAAAAGAAAGAAAGCAGCTGAGCGATCGAGCGAGCGAGCAAGAGAGAGAGACTTTGTCATCAACAAATTAACCTTAAGGGGGGACACGGCAGTGCAAAAGAGACCAAAATGATGATTTTTCATGATTTGGGTTTTGATGGATTTTGATTCTTGAACATCTCTTCTATCATATGCATAAGTTTTTCCACTGTAAAGATGTATTTAACAATGAAAAAATTGCCAATAAAGATTGCTTGCTAAATCACGAAACTGTTTATTAATAATTTTTTGTTTAATTTCGACGCAAGTTGTCAAGTTTCTGGCCTTGACAACATACCTTGGACTTGCTCAATGATGAGTAAACCTACAACCATGAGACTTTTCATGATTGTTTTATGACATGTTATTGAAGTTTTGTCACGAGTATGTATGAAAATATTCTCTGGGTTTTAATTCATAGCAGTTCAAATATTTTTACCTATTGTAAATTTTGAGGATTTCGCAATACCCAAAATTTCAAAAATTCATAAAAAGTACAATAATTGAAGAATCAACACAATCTCACGTGAAAATGAAGATAATGTCATTGTGTATCAAGTCCACATAACAAAAATTGTCTGCATGCACCACATGGACCACAAACCCGATTTCCTTGATACATTGTTTGGCGGACATTTTGATTTGTTTCCATAGCAACGGGTATTCACAGAAATCTAAGAACACTTTTTTCGTGATCCACAAGTGATGACACACCTAGCAGACAAAAAAAAAAGAAGAAAAAAAAAAGAAGAGATATAGCCGGAGATTAAAAAAAAAGAAAAAAAGTCGTTATTTGACTCTAGTGTCTGGCCTTAATTAAACGCTTGCCACGAAACATCATGTCTGACTGCCACAGCTGCTCACTTTCTCCGTTGGTTGGTCAATCCTGGGAACCTTCTTCTTCTGCGTTCTTGAGCTGCAGCTCCCACGTTCACTCGTATGTACAAGAGTGGGCTTTTACGTGTATGACCGTTTCTACCCCGCCATGTTGGCAGCCATACTCCGATTTTGGGGATGTGCATGCTGGGTAAGTTCTTGTTTCCATAAACCACCGAACGATGACATGGATTACAGGGTCTTTAATGTGCGTATGTGATCTTCTGCTTGCGTATATGCACGAAGGGGGTTCAGGCACATATGTTGACCTGGGAGATTGGAAAAATCTCCACCCTTTACCCAACAGGCGCCGTCACCGTGATTCGAACCTGGGAACCTCAGTTTGAAAGTCCAACGCTTTAACCACTCGGCTATTGCGCCCGTCTAATCCGATGTACGCTCTTTTCAACGTTATTAGAACGCTCGGAGCAATGAAGACATCAGCAGCGAGGAACCAACCGACAAACCAGCCAACATACTAAACAGCGTAACTATTGCTCGGCCCCCACCCCTCCGCCCCCACCCTCCCTCCTCCCCCCAACACACAACCAAGAGTCCGAAACAATGGAAAGCTGTGTGGTATCACTTCTCCCGCTCCCCCCACAACCCCCCTCCTCGTTCCCCCTCCTCCACCCCCACCCTCCTCCATACCCCCCTCCACCACATACCCCTCCCTTCCCACTTGCCCTCACAGCACAGCACGTGAAGGTGACACGGGAGTAAAAATTCTCACTCCTGTCTCCTCTGACAAGCGGGCTAATTAATATTTGGGGTGTTAGCGACGTCATCAGCGACTGCAGGAGAATGGGCCATGGAGGTAAAGTAAGTGGTGAACGGGGTTCGTCGTTTGGGGTCTCTGGAGTGGAGTGTGTCGCGTTTGAAGAAACACTTATCCAGTCTTCCATTTTCCCTCATTGCCTATGAGAATGAAAGACAGATTGTTGGTGTTTCCAGGAGCCAGTTGCATTGCTCGGACGGAAGAGCCTAGTATGGTCGTAACCAGCTACTAACTGTGTGCAGTATGGAACTGGCCAATGGCGTAGTTCGGTCAACGTAGGCAAAAAGTTGAAACCAAGCAATGCAACTGGCTCCAGGAGAGCGGGGGTTGGGGGCGGGGGGGGGGGGGGGGGGGTATAGGGATGGAGGGAGGAAGGTAGGAGGAGAAAGAGAGAGAGAGCGAGAGACAGAAAATGTATAATGAGCTTGTCACGGAAGGAAGAAACAAAAAGATTATGGAATGGCTTAAACAGGGTGACTGGGACCAACACACACACACACACACACACACACACACACACACACACACACACACACACACGCACGCACACACACACACACACACACACACACACACACACACACACACACACACAAACACAGAGAGAGAGAAAAAAAACCCCACCAAACAAACAAAACAAACACCCACAAAACAACAACTACAACTAGCGTCCACCAAAACGTGAACCAACCAACACGTTCCCAGGAGAAGAAGGTAGTAGAGGAGTCTAGCGCTATGATATTCTTGCTTTGTTTTTGCTTCTTCTGTTGTTGTTTTTTTTGTTTGTGTGTGTGTGTGTGTGTGTGTGTGTGTGTTTTATGACCATGTCTTTCACATTCCATGAATTAAGCCGCTTGTTCAGTGGTCGTCGCTTCATGGCGGGCTACCGGGGCGATATATTTCACGCGTCTAGCCTCCAGTCTGTAAACGGCAAGCGCGGTTGACAGGACCGAGAAGCTACAGCGTGAGAAACATGGCGGGGAGTCCTTGCACCAGACACCAGCACCAGACACCAGCACTGCTCGCGGTGTTTATTACCCGGCCCACTACTACAGTACAGACGCCATGTCCAGGTTGTCGCATCGACGTAGAAGAAGAAGGAGAAGAAGAAGAAAGAAGAAAGAAGAACAAGAAGAAGAAGAGGAAGAACAAGGAGGAGGAGGAGAAGAAGAAGGAAGAGGAGGAGAAGAAGAAGAAGGAGGAGGAGGAGAAGAAGGAGGAGGGGAAGAAGAAGAAGGAGGAGGAGGAGAAGAAGAAGAAGAGGAAGAATGAGAAGAAGAAGAAGAAGAAGAAAGAGGAGGAGGAGGAGGAAGAGGATGAGAAGAAGAAGAAGGAGGAGGAGGAGGAGGAGGAGAAAAAGAAGAAGAAGGAGGAGGAGGAGGAGAGAAGAAGGAGGAGGAGAAGAAGAAAAAGAAGAAGGAGGAGGAGGAGGAGAGAAGAAGAAGGAGGAGGAGGAGGAGGAGGAGAAGAAGAAGAAGAAGGAGGAGGAGGAGAAGGAGAAGGAGAAGAACAAGAAGAAGAAGAAGAAGAAGGAGGAGGAGGAGAAGAAGAAGAAGGGAACTGGGATCTACAGATCTTGCCGTAAACAGCGTGTATCCGTATGACTGCTCAATGCCTTTAGAATACATTTTTAAGCTCACCAAGTTAACAAACTGATGTGACCATGTTTCAGTAAATTATAGATCTGGGTCATTTTTTGACACAGTCAGTAAAAATGGTGATTGAGTTCTTCTACTTAAAGATTATAAATGTTGTGCGGAAGAAGTTTGAATGCTAAATAAATCAGTCTTGTGCAGATCTGTAACATTAACCAACCTATAGAGTAATTAGCTATTTTAACGATTTTAAGCTTACTGATTGCACTCTGGACGCGTCACGTTGTTGTGGGTGCTGTCCATTATACCGGGCGGTGATTGGTTAGCTGGCAGCGCTAAACCACGCCTACCAAATTTAATGGCAAGCTGGTCAAATTATCTGCTCCTTACGCGGGTAAGCCGTCAGACTGTCGGTGTGTTTGATAAGAAGATGTCTACTCCACTGGAATGATTCAGCAGCAGTGCAGGGTCTCCTCAGATGGGTGGACTGGACTCACCAAGGCCAGCGACCCTAACTTTTATAACGTCACCGTTCCCTGATAATTGGCACGAGAACACACCCGTTAGATTCAAAGCTCGGCGAGCACGCGGGGTGCTATGCGGAGTGTCTAGTCGCGTTGGTTGGATCAGACCTGGCACCAACTGTTCACAAGCAGAAGGAAGCGAAGAGCCCATAGCACTGAGCAGAATAGGATTGAAGCTCTATAGCCCCCATACCAACGGCTGCTTTTCTCATGGAAGCAGTTTAGTTGCCTGGCATGCCGTCCAGTGCAGAGCCTCCTCTGACTTTGATAGTTTGGTCTGTCGGCCGGAGCTAGGTTAACTGCCACCACACCGCTTGGACCGTGAACGGAATGAACCAGAATGTCCTTCTCCGACAGACAAAAATAAAACAATGGATACATCGATATCGTATCACTTGTATCCCTTGATTTCCAATCCCCACACCCCTCTCCAGCACACACACACACACACACACACACACACACACACACACACACACACACACAGGAGGTTGACACAGCAGTAAATTAACATCGCTGCCTCCTCCACCTGACAACCGGGCTAATTAATACTTGGTATCAGCGACGTCATCGAAAACTGCGTGCGAGAGAATAGGGAATGGAGGTTGTTGTCCGTGGTAAACAGAATTTTCGGACATATATTTCCTTTTTCTTGAGAAAACTTTCATGTCACCTGTCTCTGTCTGTCTCACCCACTCCCCCCCCCCCCCTTTACCCTCTCAACGCAAGGGTGGAAGAGAGGCGGGTATGAGGACAGACGGATGAATACATGTACATATGGATAGATAACAAGTGTTTGTGTGTGTGTGTGTGTGTGTGTGTGTGTAAGAGAGAGACAGAGAGAGAGAGAGAGAGCGAGAGAGAGAGAGAGAGAGAGAGAGAGAGAGAGAAGAGAGACAGTGATGCAAGACAGACAGGTAAACATACAGAGAGATTCTGTTATTATACATGTCCGTAACTCAACCACTGCCCTAAATGAAAAAGACAGAAAAGAAAAGAAAAAAAAGAGCATGTTCTGACAGACGGAATGAGCGGGAGCTACTGAACTAAATTCAGCTCTCAGTCAAGCTTTTATATCATTCTACGGACTATCTGTCCACACAAACATGGTAATTGTGCTTTCCACGTCCACCATAAACACAAGAACCAATCAATGCGGTTCAGTTAGACGGTGGGGACAAAGCCATGGGTTTTATACACATATTTTAAAATAATTTTTCTTTGCTGTTTGTTCACCATGCACTGCACATCCCATGAATGAAACGCCTTGACGAAAAACAACAGAAAAGAAGGCACGATCACTTTTGAAGAGAAACTCAAAGCCGGGATGGATGCGTTTAACAAGGTAAGCCAAGCTTTAAAAAAAAAAAGAAAGAATAAAAAACCATCACCCAGAGAGCAATTTAATTCAATCCAAGCCACATGAATCCAAAGAAACACTCATCAAAACCAATTTCAACTTCAGATTTATTTGTAAACCTTTTACCCCCCCCCCCCCCCCCCTTACACACACACACACTCTTCCCCCCCACCTGGCTAACAAAAAAACGAACGGTAATTACGTTAACACGTGCTCTAAACCAGTCCCATTGCCCCCCCCCCCCCCCCCCCCCCCCCACACACACACACACACACACTCGCACTTAGCGGCCTAACTGCCTGCTCCAGGGATTAAGAATGGCTGCAAGGGGTGGTGGGGTGTGTGGAGGTTGGGATAGGTGGTGGTGGTGGTAATCGTTACAGGCCGCAATTTTGACGTAATTGCAGGTGTGGAGTGGAACCAGCCACTGACCACCGCCACGAGGGCCCGGATGGAAGGAGCGAACGATCGAGCTCAGTGCAGGATGGCCGCGCGGAGGTAAAATGGTTTTCTTGAGACCCAGGCCCCCACACAACAATCTGTGTGTGCGTGCGTTCATCAGGCCCAAACCCTCGTTGTTTACGGAACGTGATTGCTGCACAAATTGCTTTCCGGGCTTGATCTGGTGGTGGCGGTGGTGGTGGTGGTGGTGGTTGTGGTGGGTGTACGTGGTGGTATAGCAGCAGGCAGATGCCACTGCAAGCACGTGGCTTGTCCGTGTTCTTAGAATAGAATAGAACAGAACAGAATAAAACAGATCATGACAGAACACAATACAATACAATACAATACAATGTCTTTATTACCAAGCACTAAAAGCGCTTTGAGCTTGGTCTCCGACCGAGGATAGGCGCTATATAAGTATCCATATCAATCAATCAAGTGATCCAGGTCGCAAGGAATCCATATAATCCATATCAATCAATCAATCAATCAATCACCATATCAATCATTCAATCAATCAATCACCATATCAATCATTCAATCAATCAATCACCATATCAATCAATCAATCACCATATCAATCATTCAATCAATCAATCAATGAAGTGCTCCAGGTCACAAGGAATTCATATCAATCAATCAATCATTCAATCAATCAAGTGACCCAGTTCACAAAGAATCCATATCAATCAATCAATCAAGTGATCCAGGTCACAAAGAATCCATATCAATCAAGCCCCCCCCCCACCCCCCCCACAAAAAAAAATTTCAAATATAAATTGAAATCATTTTCAAGAAAAAAAAAAAAGAAAAAAAAAGAAAAGAAATCCCAGACCGTACGGACATCGAACCCTCGCCTCGCTCCTTACACGGGCGTATTTACCACAAGGCCAATGGCCCACTTTTCATTGAGAGATCGAGGAGAAAAAAAAAAAAAAAAAAATGGTGGGGTGGGGAAAAAAGGGAAAAAGCGAAAGCCAACGCTGAAGCTGCAATGGACGACAAAAATATTGCTCCTGTCAATGCGCCCATGTTGAAGCG
>NC_134895.1:19031336-19036336 GCF_041734735.1 Babylonia areolata
ACACAATCCTGCCACTACCACCACCCCCCCACCCCCCGGACCTGCCCCGCCCCATCCCCCACACCCCTTTCCAAGAAAAAAAAAATCCACCCGAAACGAACATCTTGATCAAGTTCCCCTTCTGACGTAAAGTTCGTGTCTCCGCTCTCAGGGTATTTACCCCCTGACTGAACCAAAACAACAACACCAGGGTTGCGGGGGAGGTGGGGGTGGGGGGGGGGGGGGGGCGGGGGGGAGAGGGGGGCGGGAGCGTTGGAACACGTTGCAATGGTCTGAGTCACTTACACACCAGGATCCTGGAGATGGGACCAAGGTGTTCAATAGGGCCGGGGGGAGGGGGTAGGCTGTGGTGGGCCCGGGGGTGGGGGGTTGGGGGGGGGGGGGTTAGTAAGGGGGAGGAGGGAAAAAAGCAGGGGAAGTAAAGGGAAGGGTGGGGGTGGGTGGGTTTGATTGATGGGATTGTGTTGGACTGAGAAGAGATGTGGTTTTCATTGGGAAAAATATCATCCAACGTTTTGGATCAAGAGAGAGAGAGAGCGAGAGCGAGAGAGAGATAGGGAGAGAGAGAAAGAGAGACGGAGAGAGGAGAGAGTGAGAGAGAGACAGACAGAAAGACAGACAGACAGACAGACAGACAGAGACAAGTCCAAGACAACACGAGACAAGACAAAATTCTTTATTTCCGAGAATAATATTGATCAGCATTGGTGCGCTTTTTCTTCATCCAAGTCCCCGCCCTGAACAGGGTATACACTACAACAATGACGGATAATGAAGGCATTAACATGATGGTGGTGATGGCATAATGTAGAAAACAACAACAACGAAACAGACACATCGCAATAATCATTAAAAAAAAAAAATATGGTGCTGTTGGGTTGAGGAATAAACGAGAGGAGAAGAGAATGGAGGGGGCGGGGAGAGTAATGGGTGAAAGAAAGGAAGAGAAAGAGAGACAGAGAGGGCATGAATGGGTGAGCTATTAATTCACGTGCATGCAGACATTTGTATGAAACGGGTATAATAATAAAGTGCACTATCAAAAACTAACACAGAAGCGCGCGACTTCCCATGCACAGGCATACCGACAGAGATACAGACTGCAGTGACGGGAAGAACATGCATGGACTTTACCTCACAGAGAGAGAGAGAGAGAGAGAGAGAGAGAGAGAGAGAGAGAGAGAGAGAGAGAGAATGTACTTTACCACAGAGAGAGAGAGACATGTACTTTACCACACAGAGAGAGAGAGAGAATGTACTTTACCACAGAGAGAGAGAGAGAGAGAACATGTACTTTACCACACACAGAGAGAGAGAGAGAGAGAGAGAGAGAGAGAGAGAGAGAGAGAGAGAGAGAGAGAGAGAGAGAGAGAGAGAGAACATGTACTTTACCAGAGAGAGAGAGAGAGAGAGAGAGAGGGAGAGAGAGAACATGTATTCTACCGGAGAGAGAGAGAGAGAGAGAGAGAGAGAGAGAGAGAGAGAGAGAGAGAGAGAATATGTACTTCAACGAAGTGAGAAAACACGCGTACTTTACCACAGAGATACACACACACACACACACACACACACATATATATATATATATATATATATATATATATTAGATAGATACAGATACACAGACATACAGAAACAGGGTGGGGCATGGAGCACAGAGTGCAGTGACCGATTTTGAGGCCCCCACCCCCCCCCCCCCATCCCTTACCCCTCCCCCCCCCTTCCCCCCCACCGACCGCCCTAGAAAGAAAGAAAGAAAGACAGAAGAAGAAGAAGAGGGACAAAAAAAAAAAAAAAAAAAAAAAAAAAAGGTTGTAAAAGCAGCAACACATCCTCTTTCAGCACAGAGTCCCCCCCACCAACTCACTCCTCTGATTCGATTAGGCCAAAGCCCCATACTGGCACCGGCGCCGAAAACCTGTTCTGGAATAAAGACATGTTATATGTGTAGCTGTCTGTAGCCGAAGTTAGCATTTTTTTTTTTTTTTTTTTTTTGGCTGTTGTTATTTCTAAATCCATTATTCTCTGTCCGTCTGTCTGTGTGTCTGTCTCTCTTTCTTAGTCTATGTCCTCTCCCCTCACTTCTCCTCTCTCTGTATCATCTTCTTACTTGTCTGTGTGTCTGCCTGTCTCTCGATCCACTCCCTTCCTTTCTTATTTCGTTCGTTTCTCACCTCTTGCACTTTTTCCCTCTAACTTTTTTGTAAATGGTTCTTCTTTGATGCAATTTTCTTCCTTCAGTCTGGAGAAGACTAGACAGAGTTAGTAGAGAGGAGGCTGGGGGGGGGGCTAGATAGAGAGAAACACAGAGGGAGAGAGAGAGAGAGAGAGAGAGAGAGAGAGACAGAGAGACAGACAGAGGGCGAGAGAGAAATAGGTAGAGAGAAATAAAGAGATGGAGCTAGACAGAAGATAGAGATATAGATCGATCGATCGATAGATAGATAGGTAGGCAGGTAGATTGATAGATAGATAGATAGAATGGAGAGAGAGAGAGAGAGAGAGAGAGAGAGAGAGAGAGAGAGAGAGAGAGAGAGAATGTAATGTATTGTGTGATAAAGGACAAAGAAGACTGAAGAAAGCTGGAATGAATCAGTGAACATTGAAAATCAGCTACCTGAAGATGTGACGACCATGATGACGGTGATGGTGTTAGTGTGTTTATCGTTTGTTTTCTTTTTTCTTTTGTTTTTTAAACCTGTGCTGGAATTCAGTTTGAATACATGTCATGTTAATGTTAACATTGATAGGTATCTGGATGGGATATCTCAACAGAAACCATTCACTTGAACCGAAATCCAAATTCCACTTTCAGGGTTATCAGCAACATATCCCAATCCAAAACCCACTTTTAGACCTGTCAACGACAACCCCGAAGCCCACTTTTACACGCATCAATGACTAACCCAAATTAAAAAAGTCCACTTCACATCCATCCACGACAAACCGAAACCCAAAGTCATCTTCAGAGCTATCCATGACTAACCCAAATCCAGAGTCCAGTTTCATTATAAAAAAAACAAAAACAACTAACACGTCAGTTCTCAGCTGTGCGTCTACAACTCAAAACTCAAACGTTCACTTTCAGAGCTCCCCCCCCCACACACACACACCCTCCGTCCCTCTACTTCTATTGCCACACACCCCTTCGACTGACTGAAATCTAAATTAGTGGTGAAGGGGGAAGATAAACTGGAACCGCTATGCATGCAGACAGGAAACGGCTGCACTCTCCGTCACTGCACAAACCTCACACCGTGGCCCACACCACCATACCATTCCGGCGGCATTGTTCCCCCAGCTCCTGATTTAAAAAAAAAATAAAAAAAACCACCCAGTCCACCCGTCTGTGTCTCCACCCACCCATCCACCCTTCAGTCCATCCATCCATCCGACCATCTATCCATCCCTCTGTGCGTGCATCCCACCATCTATACGTTCGTTTTTCCATCAGTCTATTCACCCATCCGTCCACCCATTGATCCTCCAGCCAAACCATTCATTCATCAGCCCACCCACCCATCAGTTCATCCACCCGTCCATCCATCCATCCATCCATCCATCCATCCGTCTTGTCCTTCCATACACCAATTCGTCCTTTTCAGTCTGTCTAGTGTTCCATTACCTCGCCCCCACTTCTTCACCGTTAACTCCCCTCTCCCCCATCTCATCTCTCTCACAACTCAACCACCCAACTTCCTACCCATCTACCCATTCACCCGTTCTGTTCTTCCATACATCCATTCATCCTTCAGCCTGTCCATTATTCCATTACCCCTGCCCCCACCCCTTCACCATTACCCCCCATCTCTCTCCCAACTCAACTACCCATCTTCCTATCAATCTACCTATCTGCCAATCCATCTATCCATCCATCAACTCAGTATCTCTTCTCTCCTCTGTGTGTGTGGGGGGGGGGGGGGGGGGGGGGGGAGACGTGTAGGGTGAGGGTGACGGATGGAAATGGGGAAGTAAATAAAGAGGAATACAAAAGATTTTCCTTGTTTTTGTGGTGGGGGGGCTCTGGGGGTGGGGTGGGTGAGAGCGGGGGACATGAAGCTGTCGTCTTCACACGCGATATCGTTGTCAGTCGGCTCTTTCATGTGCACCGACGCACATGTGCAGCCATACCTTAGAAAACACAGAGAGATGTTTCGCTAAAACAGGCCAGGAAGTCGGAGATCAAATGCATGGCGCGAGCGGATGGGACCACAGAGATAAAGCCAGACAGAGGGAACACACACACACACACACACACAAGCACGCACTCACACACACGCACACACACAAGCACACACTCACGCACGCACGCACACACACACACACACACACACACACACACACACACACACACACACACACACACTCGCACACGCACAGACACGCACTTCAATAATTATACGGGCACGCAAGCAAACAGACAGTCACACACATGCGCACACAATTAGAAGCACAAACAGAGAGTGAGAGAGAGAGAGAGCATAAATACATACATATATACGTACATAATATACAGAAACAGACAGGCAGACAGACAGCTACAGATGAAGGCAGAAACACAAAGTCAGACAGAGACAGAAAAACAGTGAGAGATTGAGAGTCAAAATGATAATGACAACGACATGGAAAGAGAGAAACACAGACAAAAATAAGACAGACACAGACATAAAACAACAACAACAACACACACAGACACACACGCACACGCACACACACACACACACACACACACACACAAGACATTCCCAAAACAAGGAACCCACCATCACCATCACTGCCACCACCAAATTACACACCTGAGCACAAGCCCACATATTTCTGCACACACACACACACACACACAAAGCACATGCCCACATATTTCTGTACACACACACACACACAGAGCACATGCCCACATATTTCTGTACACACACACACACACACACACACACACACACACACACACACACACACCCCTTCACCACTCCCACCACCCAAACACACACACACACACCCAA